>NC_134689.1:420415513-420715513 GCF_050947455.1 Rhinoderma darwinii
CCTTGTCTTGCCCCCTCACCTTGTCCTCGTCCAAACTACCATAGTACGAGGAACCACTAGAGGGGGCTTCTCTCCTCCTAACCAGTCTCCTGATCTCCTCCTCCACCCCACTGTCCCCAAGGGCCTCCGCAGACATGCCAGTCTCCTGAGGGACGACAGACTGAACCCCATGGCTTTGGGGGCCCCCCCTGCTCCCTCTGAACTCGACGGCGCTCCTGCCTCAAGTCTAGAAGGAGGCAGGGTCCTTACCTTCCTCGGCCCGATCACCCCTCCATCCTCACCAGCTCCCTCCCCAGCGACACCATCCCCCTGACCACTACCACTGGCCAGGCTAGGCGCCACCGGGTTGGCGAAGGAGCGCGGACAGCGGCTAAAGGGGTGACCTAGGTCACCACACAGGTTACACCTAATGTCTTTACATGTGGCGGCAAGATGACCCAGAGCCCCACACAGTGCACACCTCCTCTCCTTGCACTGGGCGCTAAAGTGTGTGGGGCTACCGCACTTGTGACAGACCTTTTGGCTGCCCCTGGTAGAAAACCAGGATCCTGTCCCTCCCCTGGAAAGCAGAGGAGGGCATGTGGTACACCAAGTTCCCCTGGACCTTTAATTTTACGGAAAAGGTCCAGGCACCAGACCAGATCCCATGCTCATCCCGGTTCTTCTGGGGCATACCCTGGACCTCTCCGAATCTCTCCACCCAGGTCATTATGTCGATACAAGACGACTCATTACTGGTCAAAATGGTCACTCTTGATCACCTCGTTTTGCCTCGAGATGGCCTGAACGGCAAAACCCTGGCTCTGGGGCAGTGCCCGTGCCAGCTCATGATGGGACCAGAAGGATTCCAACCCCTCTGCCGTCATGAAACTGACATCGAACACTGAGGTGCCGTAGGGATGGATTAGGGCATAGATGTCATTAGCCCTAAAACCCATCTCCAGGAGCAGCTCCACAACCCTAGATCTTGGGGGGGCTTGCTTCCTTACTGACCCACCGGAGACGGGCCACATTCCTGCGGACACCCCTGGGTCCGCCTGTCGGAAGAGACAAAACTGGTGGTCCCTTCCCTCTGTTCTCTCGGAAGGTGGCCTGCCCGTACTTCTGGTACCAGAAGGACAGGTTGAACTGCTCACCCCCTATTTGGACAGAGCTCTCTCCCCTCCTTAAGGCCTCCGCAAGGCGCCGTTGCAAGTTACCGTGCACAACACCAGCGGACAAAGGGACACTTGGGCCTGCTGCAGCATACGACCTCCCCACCTTCACAACTCCCGGGGCCCCAGTGGGCGCATTAATAACTGGTACCCCACTTTCCAGCGGGACCCTCCCTGGACTGACCTCCATCAAACTCTCCTCCGGAACACTGGGGCCACCTCCGGGGAGCTGCGTCCACCTCCTGCAACTCCATGTTCTCCGCACCCCCACTCTTTCAAACTCATACCCCCATTCCCACCATTTACATCCCCCACATTCCTCCATCACAATTGTGTTTTTTCATTCTACACCCTCATTCACACTAGATGCGTTTTTACATGCGTTTTCCCCTGCAGGTGCGTTTTCTTGCCTGCAGGTCTCATTCACTCTTGCTGGACTAGCCACAATGTTAGTTTTCATTTTCATGATTGCTTCATCCTCCACCAGACACAATTTTGTCGAGGAGAGCACCACCCTTGGCACTAATTTATTCTCCCCCAAGGGGATACACACCGCACCCGAGCTCAGCTGTTTGGGACCGAGCACTACCTTCTCAACCATTTTTACATTTGCCGCAACATTATCCGGCTTCTCAGCCGGTCTTGCCACTGCACTGCTACCGCCACTAGATCTAGCGGCAGCAGTGCCATCGGTTTTTGGAACCTGCTGAGAAGGGGGACTACGCATACTCTCCCCTCCGTCAGACCCCCGATCTACTGCAGGATCAGGAGTAGACTGCCCATAGGATTACAGTGGCATCCCGGGGTACAGGCAGTACGTCAGGCTTTACAAGGGGTACATAGATAAGCCGTTCCTCCATAATTGGAGCCTTCTCCGCCTTCCGCTCCTTTCGGCCTTGTCAGACAGGTCGTCCGCCACCGGATCCCCTCCGAACGTGAAGTCCCCGAGGTTCACCGGTGGGGACTGCACCTGCCTGATCTCTGCCATCAGGAGTCCCCCGGGACCACCACTGCACCTGGTTTCCTCCGACCACGACTCTCCGGAACCCTCCGAGCTGCTTAGTGACACGAGGACACCCGATGGACGGTGCCTCGTTCCATCTCGCACCAGTCTGTGCTTTGCCACACGTTCCCGTTGAGCACAGGGTAGGCTGCTTTCCGACACCTGGCTGCACTCAGACACCTGGGTGTCTCCTCCCACTGGCCGATTCTGAAGTTAACCCTTCGTTTACCTCCTGGCTCGTCTCCTGGCCTGATTCTTGGCTTTGTCTCAGCGCTTTTTTCCCTAAAGCCTTTTTCCAGCTTACCAGCCGGTTACGGAAGCTCCCCGAGAACCGGAGAATTATATCCAACCTGGATTCCAGAAAACTTATCCGATCCTTGAGCTCCTTGATGTGCTCCGAAATAGCCAGCCGTTTGTTTCTCGAGACATGGTTCGCTCGATAGCGTTGTTCCGCCAGAGCTTGCTTTAGTGACAGTCTCTCCTCTTCCGAGATTCTGTAGGGACTCGTTATTATCGTTACTCTCTGACGGAACTGCTCCGTCGACTCCCTCGGGGCTAGTGCCTCCCAGTCTTCGAGCCGGCACTCGAGCTCGTCAAGGTCCAGGATTTCACCTAGACCCAGTGCCCCGCGCCTCACCACGAAACACCCGGCAGTTTCTCCGGACATACCCGGTGCACCTCGTCTGTTTGTTCGTTCCGGCGGTATCCACCGCCGCAAGATTTCCTCCCGCAGCGGCTCCTGCCATTTTGCCGATTGTTGCTGCGGACCTCTCTCCCGTATCTTCAGCCTGACATACTGTATCTACGCCGGCAAGTGGAGCCTCCACCTCCCCGCGGCTGTGCTGGCTTTGCAGGCTCAGGTCTTCACTAGAGCCGCCGCTCCTCCGGCACCTCTCAGACCTGCGCAGCATGCCGGCTGCCTCCTCCATGCGGTCGCTCTCCCGCCCGACCTCGGCGGCCAGTGCGTCCTCTCCTCTTGCACCTGACTCCGGGGTCTCTTCCCCAGGACCCCACTCCTCCTGGGAAAGGAGAGGGGACCCTGACTGGAATAAACCCAGCCGAATCCAGCAAGTTTTTTCGGCTCCAAACAGTAGAAAAGCACCTAACACACGTTCCACTGCAGGAGCTCTCCCCACACACGTCTGGTTACCGCGGCTGCTGGCACCAGACTTGCCCTCCAATGGATCCTTGTTAAAGGATTTAAAGTGTACTCATTCCAATTACAGGGCCTCGAAAGAGTCCTGTATTGTTATTTTTCGTCACTACCTCCCGGAGTCGGGAGTGGGTAATTTGCATGCCTGCTGCCTTCCTTGGATGTGGTAGCCGTTTCTCATGCTCCCTCTCCGGAATCGAACCCTGATTCCCCGTTACCCGTGGTCACCATGGTAGGAGCAAAAAGTACCATCGAAAGTTGATAGGGCAGACGTCCGACTGTATCGTCGCCGTCACGGGGACGTGCGATTGGCCCGAGGTTATCTAGAGGTCACCAGAGCGGCTGGGGAGGCTGGAGCCCAACCCCGCCGCCCAAGCCCCCGGATTGGTTTTGGTCTGATAAATGCACGCGTCCCTGGTGGTCAGCGCTTGTCGGCATGTATTACCTCTAGAATTACCACAGTTATCCAAGTAACGGTTGGAGCAATCAAAGGAACCATAACTGATTTAATGAGCCATTCGCAGTTTCACTGTACCGGCCGTGTGTACTTACACGTGCATGGCTTAATCTTTGAGACAAGCATAGGCTACTGGCAGGATCAACCAGGTAGTCAACCAGGTAGCTAAATGTTTGACAAACTTCTGACATGTCACCGTGACATGTCAGAAGTTTGGATTGGTGGGGGTCCGAGCACTGAGATCCCCACCAATCGCTAAAATGAAGCAGCTGAAGCACTCGTGTGAACACTCAGCCGTTTCGTTCTAGCGATTTGGTGGGGGTCTCAGTATTCAGACCCCCACCAATCCAAACTTCTGACACGTCACGGTGACATGTCAGAAGTTTGTCAAATATTTAGCTACCTGGTTGATCCTGCCAGTAGCCTATGCTTGTCTCAAAGTTTGCCAAACATTTAGCTACACTTTAACCCCTTAATGACCAGCCTATTTTAAACCTTAATGACCAAGCCATTTTTGACGTTTTTCCATCGTCGCATTCCAAGAGCTATAACCTTTTTAGTTTTGCGTCGACATAGCTGTATAAGGTCTTGTTTTTTGCGGGACAAGTTTGTATTTTTTAAAAGCACCATTTTGGGGGACATATTATTTATTGATTAACTTTTATTTGGGGGGAAATAGAAAAAAACCTGAAATTTCGCCACTCTTTTTCGCGTCTAATCTACGCCGTTTACCGTGTGATATAAATAACACTAACTTTATTCAGCGGGTTGTTACGATTGCAACGATACCAAATTTGTATAGGTTTTTGTATGTTTTACTACTTTTACACAGTAAACACTTTTTTTTCAAAACTATTTGTTTTTGTGCCTCCATATTTGAAGAGCCGTAACGTTTTTATTTTTTCGCCGATGCGGTTGTATGAGGGCTTTTTTTTTTTGCGGGAATACTTGTAGTTTTTATTGGTACCATTTTTGGAGTAGATGCGACTTTTTGATCACTTTTTATCACATTTTTTTAAAGTCAGGATTCACAGAAAACAGCAATTTTTCCATAGTTTTTTATTACATTTTTTACGCCGTTCACCGTGCGGGTTAAATAATGTAATAGATTTATAGTCGGGGTCGTTACGGACGCGGCGATACCAAATATGTGTAACGTTTTAACTTTATTTTGTTTTTTTAATAGTAAAGCATTTTGTAAGGGGAAAAGCTGGGTTTTTTAAAAAAAAATTAAATTAACTTTATTAAACCTTTTTTTTTCACTTTTTTTACTAGTCCCACTAGGCGACTATAATATGCGATTCTGCTATCGCATTTATAATACACTGCAATACATTTGTATTGCAGTGTATTACTGCCTGTCCGTTTAACACGGACAGGCATCTGCTAGGTCATGCCTGCGGCATGACCTAGCAGGCATTCACTCCAGGCAGACCTGGGGGCCTTTATTAGACCCCCGGCTGCCATTGGAGACACAGACACTCGGCGATCGTATCGCCGGGTGTCAGTGGGAGAGAGAGGGAGCTCCCTCCCTCTCTCCAAAACAACTCAGATGCCGTGCACGCTATTGTGCACCGCATCTGAGGGGTTAAACGGGTGAGATTGATACTAATATTGATCTCACCCGGCAGAGCAGGGACGCTCCCAGCCCTCAGCTGCCTCTGGCAGCTGAGAGCAGGGAGATTTGACAGCTCCCTGCTCTGTTTACTTATTCCGATTACGCGACGTAAAAAGCCTATGGCATCGGAATAAGGCCCGTTAGTGACGGACGTAGAAACACGATGGGCCGGTCACTAACGGGTTAAAGTTAAGCATAGGCATAAACCACATTTGCATATAATACAACATAACATTATTAATACAAAACACCACATAAAACTTCAGCAGTCCTTACATTTGAAGTCCGCTGTCAAGCCAGCTAAGTTCAGCACCTTCTCCAAATGCCTTTCTCTTCACGCCATAATTGAAAAAAAGTTCTGTCCCTGGAGAAAGGTCTTTCTTGGCTAAAAAAACAATATTATTGGCGTTTTCCCATCCGGTTTGTACTTCAGTACAGGTTTGACATTATCCCTTTTAGGAGAATGATTCATAATTCTGCCAAATGTGGAATAGATATGCGGGTGGCAGTCACATGGAGCATGGGTCGAATTGATACACATTTTCTGTCCCTTATCAGTAAAAAATGTAGCACTTTTCCTCAGTTAGTGAGCTTTGTACCTCCTCTGCTTGCTTTCCTCCCATCAGGACTCCATGGTAGTCACACACGGGTTCTCCTTTTTTAATACCATGTGTGGTCTTTAAGGCAAATCCACCCTTGCTTTGGTCTTTCACAATTACGAGTCCTCGCCACTCCTGAGACTCGACCATACCAAATATGTTCTTTATGTTGTCCGGTCTTCTCCTTGATTCGTGGGGTCTCCGGGCCTTTAAAACGTCACCGGCTCTTGGAACGTTGATGGTCCAATCTTGTTCTTTCATGTAGTTAAAGACCTGGGCCTCACTCGGTGCAAATCTGAAGTGTTCTAAAAGAAATAAAACAATGAAGGCTGAACAATCAGTAAACATATTGGAAAAATATAATGCCATATTATTTAACTGTCACCGTAATAGAATGCCAATTAAAAACTTACCAATGACCTCATCCACCCGAAGCTTGTACTGGGCCCTTCTCCACTTGTCATTGCAGTACTGTGCATAATTGCGGGTGACCTCCTTACAGCTTGTGATTGACGGAGGGATCTGTGGAAGTCCCACAGGAAGCCTTTCAATCAACCTCTTGAAGCACTGCTCCTTCATATAGACTAGCCAATCTTCATCTACTTCCTCTTCTACTGCTGCTTCCTCTACATCTTCTTCTTCCTCTTCTCTACTTCCTCTTCTTTCTTCCTCTTCTTCTTCTGTCCTCTTCCTCTTTCCTGCTGTAGAGCTATGAAGTTAAACAGAAATAATATCATTTGATGCTGAGCATTTGTACAATGCAATTAGTGAACATGCTGCCCTGTTTAATGTACATGTACATAATGGCTTCAGGGCTCGTAACTCCACATTGAGCGGTTACGGAAAAAAATTGGTAAACCTATCCATATTAAGCTCTAAATATGGAAATTCCGTTGTTTATGGGGCAAAAGAGGAGTCCCCTTTTAGAAAAGACGACCGAGTCAGGTGTCGTATTGCTCGGCTTTGCAAGGTGAACGAATGGACGCCTCGGTTGATTCTATCAGAGCCGCGGTTCGCTGCTGGTTGTGAAATGCTCTGGGACAGCATTGTGGAAAATGATTATTTATACCCATTTTAGTGAAAAAGGCTTACATTTTTGGCCCGCTGCGCTGGCTACATCTGTCCTGCTGACCTGAGTTTTTATATGGTAGGTCAGAGTGTCAAAGGTTAGATGTGTATGAAAAATTACGTCTTTTGCACTACTAGTATTTATAATATTGTTTATTAGAATGAAATCGTAAATGACGCACTCCGTGCATAAAACAGGAGCAGCTAAAGAGGCTTTTGCGGCCTAAAAATGTGACGCAGACCCTTGAAATTTTTTAGGGTAGGTCATAGTGTCAACTGCTACAGGTGTGACGTTTGATGGCTTTGTGGCGGTTCGCTTTTAAGATATTATTTTTTTAAAATTAGAACTAAATTGTAAACGTGCGTAAGAATAGCCGTCGCTCACAAGGCTTTTGTGGTCCCAGCGTGCGTCACAGAACCCTGAATTGTTTTAGGCTGGGTCAGAGTGTCAAGGGCTACATGTCTAACAAATATTCGGTATATGCAACAGTTAGTTTTCAAGATATTAATTTTTGTATAAAAATAAATTGAAGCCGTGTGTAGAAACAGGCGTCGCTAACGAGGATTTTCCTCGCTAACCGCGCGATGTATCGTCACGAGTCTTGGCGTACATACTCAGGAGATGGTGACGTATAATGGCTTCGGGGCTCGTAACTCCACATTGAGCGGTTACGGAAAGAAATCACCAAAGATCACAGGGTTTATAAAATCGGATTGTGTCAATGATCTTGCTCTGGATTCGGCGCCCTTGATTAAACTAATTGACATTGACACAATCCGATTGTATAAACCCTGTAACCCATGACACCAAAAAATCCATTGATTTTAGATGCAATTTTATTACCACTTTTGATAAAGGTAGCGGGTTGGTCGGCTCCACACTCCAAAAGTATTGGCATATTCTTAGGAATGACCAATTTATGGAAAACCTCCTTCCAGTTAAACCCAAAATAACTTACAGGAGAGCGAAAACCTTAAGGAATCTGATTGCACCCCGCAAACTACATAATATCAAACCGTACCCACAAATACCTGTGATCACGAATGGCTCTTCGTTGTGGGAAGGCTAGATGCCTATGTTGTTCGAGTATTGTGAATAAAAAAAAAAATCCAATTTTACTTCCTTAGTGACTAAAGAAAATTTCCAGATAAGTTTTTTGAACTGTGGAAGTGGCTGTGATTTATCTACTTCAATGCACATGCAATCTCCAATATGTGGGTCGCACAACCCAAACCCTCAGAAATACAATCAACAAACACAGATTCAATGTAAAAACTGGTTCTCCTAAACACGGCGTATCCCGTCATTGCGCTCTAGACCATGAATGCAACTCTGATGTCATTACTGTGATCCCTATTGAAAGTGTTCCGGTAGATTTGTCTAATAGGTTTATCAGATTAAAACAAAGGGAGAATTTTTGGATTTATAAACTGGGGACCTTCCATCCCAATGGCCTCAATGATATAACACAGTCTGCATTGGATGAATTTTTCCTTCCATTCTTGTTTCATTCATTCATCCTTTCATGTATTAATTAACATAAATATGTTTTTATCGATCCAAAAAAGCAACATGAATCTACATACCCCGATAAAGTGCATACCACAAATGAAGTGTATGTGTAGCTCTACGGGTTGATTCCAGGGTGTTACACCCAAACAGCATCACCGTTAAATATAAGACCAAAAGAGAAAATAAATGCTGAGACACAAAGAAGTAATGAAAATACAAAAATACTTTAACATCTAATAAGACATATAAAAAGAATCCAAAAACCAGCAGTAAAAACACGGATCCTTGACTGGAAAATTACCCCCAAAAAAATGTTTTATATGGGCGGTAAATGAGACACATGTGGATCCCCTAGTTGAAAGTGGTATGACAAATGTGTGTGGAAGTTTTATAAGTATAGCCTGTTTAAATAGATAAGGCAACTATATGCACATGCAAAATAGTACAGACGAAGTAAACTCATACACAAGGGTCAACGTCCAAAAACGGCCTAAAGTTATAGTCATGGTACAATGACCTTAGCCAGACACACATATTGTTATACATGCAGTGGGATCGAACATGCAAAAGCACAGTAAAGAAGGAAGTAAGTTTACACAATAAAGATGAGATCTCGCATACCCATAATGAACAGACAGGATAAGTGCAGCCAAGATCCACCCCAACGCGTGTTTCGGCGCTAATGCCTTCGTCTGGGGGTGGTGTAGGGTTGAGGTCAGAGGTTCTTTATGTGGAGAACAGCCAATGAGCTACGTTTAATGTAGCTGTTACGTATGTCGGACAATTGGATTATTCTCCCTGTATAATTACTGGTCGCGGTCTCCCTGTAGTCGAGAAGGACGCGCCCAGGTCCGTGTCAGCAGCGGCGAGCCTGAGCCGAAAACACCGGACCGAGTCAGAGCGACTCGGTCACGTGGATCAAGCAGCAGGCCCGTCGCGGATGACAGACGGGGGCCGGACACCAACCGCCAATGAGAGAGCGACACAGGGAGATCGAGGCCGTAGGTTAGGTAAATAGAGCATCGATGGATTGTAGCTATATAAAACTTTGTATAGATTCACTGAACACATCGGCAACATTGGGACCGCATCGTACTTCCCATATATCGGTTGTAAAGAGAAATATATGTATATAGTATGAATCAATTTTGCTGTATTAATTGATACAGTGTGGACAAAATACAGGTATACAGAAAATGCCAAGATTTGATAATGCATAACAATAATAACGTAATTAAAAATATAATGCAAAGATGAAAGCGGTATGTGTGTATGGCGATCAAGAAATATGCAAGTTTAAACGAACCGGGCCAAGCCAGATATGAGAAAAAATATAGAAGTGAAATAAAAAATAAAATAAAAAATAAAATAAAGAATGAGTAACAATACAATGTAGTGCACTGTATGACATATGGACTGTGTTCGTGCTGAGAGAATAGGGCGTATAGGTATAATAGTGTCAAAGTGATAATATATAAATGTGAATATCAATACTATATAGATGAATATTACAAATGTGCTTATCAAATTGATATGTAAAATAAAACCTCGACCACAAAGGTAAAACAAAAAAAAAAAAAATGAGACCGTAGTACTGAAGTACAGGATGAAAAAATACATAAACCATTTGATATATGTGAATGAAAATAAATATATATATATATATATGATAAATAGGGAGTGATGTGAATAAGTAACTGGGTAAGTGATTGCGGGTGTATACATATGAACAATAAAAATTCAAAAGCCACAGTATGATGTGTTATATTTTTTGTAAAGGTAACTTATATATTATGTATGACAGCTTGCTTACAAAATATGAATATGACGTCCGTATTAAATAAAGGGATTTATCGCAAACCGATATAGACTAATATATATAGACAATTGCTGCACATATATATATAAATTTGAATATAAGAAAATTTAAAAAAATGTCAGTATTGTATAACGGAATATGTGCCGTATCCGCATATCAATATATACAAAATTGAATAACAAAAAAGTGACAAATAATTGTGATGAGTGAAGAAAATGTAAAATAAACCTTGCTGAAAAATAATAAATAAAAAGTAATAACTAACAATAACAGAAATAAATATATTATTGTTATTATGTAGTTTAGCTAAATCCGCTTAAATAAGCCGTCAAAAGCCATAATGCAAGTATAAGAAGAATGTATTTACATTGGCGCTAATGAGACGACTGAAATCAATCGTCGCATGCATCAATGCAAAAATGATGACAGATTTGAATCCATTGTCAACAGGCGTAGTTGATGTCCAAGTTGTCCGAAGAGCTCCAGAAGAAGAACAGAAAGACCTCAAAAATTAGAGTAACAATATTGATAAACGTCTCATCTGTATAACGCGAAATATAAAGAATTAAAATCATAAAATGATAAAATACAATTAGTTATACAGTTTAAACCCAACACCACTAAAATTTAGCAGCCAATCAGAGGAAAGCGGAGAAACCGGTGGTTTCGTTAAGGCCTTTAGGAAACATCGTTTGGAGTTTCCAGATCCATTTACACTCTTTTTGTAAGAGACGTTTCTTTAGGTCTCCGCCTCTCATATCAGTGTTGGTGTGATTGATACCACGTACTTTAAGCAGTTTGGAGTCGCATGCATGATGGGAGAGAAAGTGTCTTGGGATTGTTTTTAATACCTCAATGTTTAGCTCTGTTTTGGCATTTTCAATGTCTCTGACATGTTCTCTAACTCTCACTCGGAGTTCTCGAGTAGTCATGCCAATGTATATTTTTAGGCATGGGCAAGTAGCATGGTAAATTACTCCCTTTGTCCTACATGTAATAGGCCAACAGATTTTAAATTGGCTCTTACCACTAGTCAGTGAAAGACTGAGATCGTTCGATGTTGGGACAGCTAAGGCAATCTCCACATGGTTTACACCCCCATTTTGGGCCTTTAGTGCCAAAAACTTTCCCTGGTTTGACTGGTGTTAGGTAGCTATGTACTATAGAATCACGTAAATTGCGTGCTCTACGAGGTGTCATAGCAGGGTAATCAGGCAATATTTTTTGTAGTGTTGGATCAGTTAGAAGAATTGGCCAAAATTGATTCAGAATATTGCGCATTTCCACCCAACGTAAGTTATGTTACAAGTCTCACCTTATGCTCATGTTGGTCTTTAATGGACGTTTTTAAAAGTTGGTCACGTGGAGTTTGTTGGGCTCGATAGTATGCTTTACGAATATTTCGGTGACTATATCCCCTCTGAGCAAATCTATCCTTTAATTCATTAGATCGAATTTTAAAATCTTCAGGGGTTGAACAGATGTTTTTCACGCTGAGAAATTGGCCGGTTGGAATTGCTTCAATTACATGTTGTGGATGTGACGAAGTTGCATGTAGCAAGGAGTTAGTTGATGTTGTTTTACGATAGAGATCAGTCTGTAAAAAACCATTGGTATCTTGTTTAATAATGATATCCAAAAAATCTATACTTTGCTGACTCCATTTGTACGTGAGGTTGATGTTGAGAGTGTTTTGATTAAGTGTTTTAATGAATGAAGATAATTCGTCTTGGGTACCCTGCCAGATCAAGAAGATGTCATCGATGAATCGGGTCCAGAAGAGTACTCGACTCATCGATGGCATCTGATCTGACATGAAAAGGTCTCTCTCCCACAGCCCCAGGAATAGATTGGCATAAGAGGGAGCGCAAGCTGCCCCCATTGCCGTTCCCTGGAGCTGTAGGTAGAATGAATCATTAAAGGTAAAGAAATTGTGTTTAAGGACGAAGTCCAGTAACGTTAGAATTAATTGAGACCTCGCTCTCAACATCACCCATACGTAAAAAGCTCTCCACTGCGTGCAACCCATCATGGTGATGGATGCTCGTGTAGAGAGATTCAACGTCACATGTGACCAAAATATGGTCAGAGTCTAGATGTATCCCATCAATTTTTAGTAAAAGGTCCGCTGAGTCTCTCAGATATGATGGGAGACATTCGACTAGTGGCTTTAAGTGAAAGTCAATCCATTTACAGATTCTCTCTGTTAAACCCCCGGAACCCGAAATAATGGGCCTACCTGGAGGGTTTTTGATGTCTTTATGAATTTTCGGTATTAGATATAAAGTCGGTATAGTTGGTTCCGTTACATGTAGGGAGTCTTTCAAAATTTTGGAGATGGTCCCACTATCCATGGCCCCTTGTAAGATCTGCAAAAGTTCCGAACTGAAGGATAATAGAGGGTTAAATGTAAGTTGTTTTTTTTGTAACAAGCTGGGTGTCTTAACTGGCGGTTAGCCTCATTCACATACATTTGTCGTGGCCACAGTACTACATTGCCCCCTTTATCTGCTGGTTTGATAACTATATCGTGCCATGATTTAATTCGCTCTAGACTTTTTTTCTTTCAACGCCTGTCAAATTATCATTTTTGATTTTACTAGAGATAGTTGCCCATTCATTTGAGACTAATTTAACAAACAAATCCACAGCAGGGCAGATTGTGAGAGGGGGGAAGTTAGTGGATTTTCTCCTTACACAGTCAAGTATCTTACCTCCAGGTGTGGGCTCGTCCTGGTTGTATAGTTCTTCTAATATTTTCAAAGTCTCCCTTTCTTGAGTTGTTGTGAATATAGTATCTTCTTCCTTAAAATACCACTTTTTAAAGATCCGCGACCTTCCAAACAGTTGCAGGTCTTTTACTGCTAAAAATGGGTCAAATGGAGAAGCAGGGGAAAATGTCAAGCCTTTTTCTAGTAAGGAGTAATCACTTTTAGTTAGCGTATGTGCAGATAAATTAATTACCTTCAAGCCTCGTTGACCCAAGTTGGGTTCGTTGTCATAGTATCTAGATGCGAGTTCTGCACCCTTATTAGTTTTTCTTTTGGGGTAGATAGAGTTGTTATAATTGGCTTTCCGTTTTTGTCTATTGATTGTCTGTCTACCCCCCGTACTTCTTAGGGTCATTTCATGATGGTCACTAAGTGACGAGGCTGAAGATATAGATGAGGAGCGGGCAGCTGGCATGTTAGGTGTCCTTTGATTCCACCGATACATTTTCTTTAGGGTGTAGTCGTCATTATCATGACTGCATTTCTTAATTTTAACGGACTCAATTTCCTTTTCCCATATAATACACTGCTGATCTAGTTGTTTGTTGAAAATCTCAAGGTTGCCCATAGACATTTCTGATTTTAATCGCAATTGGATTTTTTTCTAGCTCACCGTCCATGTGGTCTAGGAATTTACGATTTAGATCTATTAGTAGTTCCATCATGCGACGTGAGCAAGAATTAGTTATCTTCCCATAGGGATGTAAAATTTTCATCGTCAATTGGAAATGACGGAAAAACCTGTATTCGTAAACCTCGTGGAATTAAACCACGTGAAAGGTAATTTTCTAAAAAGGCACGATTCCACCACACCTTCATCCTCTTATGGATGAGGTTTTTAAACATATTTTGTGATTCTCTAAGATTGCTCTGATTGCCTGCCCCTGTGGTTATGGATTCATGTTTAAAAACATTAGAAATTAATGATAGTACCAGCAACTCCACTATGGACTTTCGGGCCAGAGAACAATCCTGGCTATCTGTAAAAAAAACAGATTTGTCGCAATTGCGCGATCAATGACATAATTTCACTCTACCCCGGTGTATCAATTCATCCAATGTGCATTTCCATATACTGCCTGTATCGTTTTTATTGCCTTTTGAATTATGCAAAGCTTTAACATTTTGCTTCACTCTGATCTTCGACCCTTCTGTGTTTTGACGGTTTTTTTGTCCCTCTGCACCGTCTGAATTGGTCCAATTAACATAATCACTTTCCTCTGTGTGTGTGTGTGTGTGTGTGTGTGTGTGTGTGTGTGTGTATATATATACATGCATGTTCTCTGTATATTTTACCTGCCTGATGAAGACGCCAGTCCGGCGTTGAAACGCGTAGCATCTGCCTTTATACCTGTCTTTTATTTAATAAATCAAACTATTCATTCTAAACTAAGCAGCGCCTATACATTCCCTTTTTTTTTTTTTGCTCCTATACATTTCTACTTGTTGGCAACTCCTTAGGGTATTTGCGCTTGGGATTGGCAGCAGCTTCTACTATATTGCAAATACCTGCCAGTATCTGCAACCACAAGGTGAGCAATTCCACTATTTTGCTCGTCCACATTACAATTTGATCTGCACTGTGGCGCCGTGTCCTTTTCACTTTGTTTTAAGTACATGGTTAGATAGGTTATAGATTTTTACTGTTTGCGTTTGTGTTTTTTGGCTTTTACTAAACTTCCGTTGGGTTTGGTTCTACCTCCTCTACAGCCCCTATATCTGCTTCTAGTTTTCTTTTCATTGTGACTCTTTGAACAGTGGGACAGAAGGAAGTTATGGTTAGGGGTTTTGGGCTTTGAAGGGAAGGAAGGAGTGTATCGAAGTGGGGGTTATGAGGGGTAGTTAACGATGGGAGATGGTCACTGGTGGCATGGTAAGTTGAGCGGGAAGGCACCAGGGAGACTGCAGACTATCCATTAAACCATGTACTTGTGATATCCAGTTAATCTTTAATGTATGAAAAAATAATTTAAGACGCCAACGTACATTGATCGGGTTTCTTCTTTTTAATTTTTTTATTATATTGTTTAAACCCAATAACTAACGATTAGTATGTTAATCTTACCCACATGCTCCTTCAGAGGGCAGCTTGGCATTCGGGTTTATTTTACTTATACAGCTGCCAACTGTGACTGTACAACTACCAATCTAAAAACAAAGGAACTGCTGGTCAAGAGCGGGTGGTAGAAGAGACAGCCCACCCTAATATACCCGATCTCTAGATTATGTCCGCCTCCCTAGAAGCCAAAGCTTTTCCTAACCTATAAGCTGAGCCCATAACTAAATGCAGGAAACCTCCCCTAGGCACCTAAAACATCCCCTTATTTTGAGTCTCCGGTCCTGCAGCTCCACGACTACAAAGCCACTTGGATGAGGCGAAAAATTGTTCTACCAGTCTTCCTGATTGCAGGGTTCCCTATAACAAATAATTGTCTAACTGCAGTACCATGCCCCCGACTACTAGCTGGGCTGTTTTCCTGAATGTCAGGGAGAGTAGTATAAACTACAGCCGCCATTTCTGAGACTGCCATTTTATAGGGCAGGATGCCAAGGTGTCAATTTTGCTTGGAAGCACAAACAGGAGTGGCCTTTTTCTAGAGCCCCGTTCTACTCTCCCCTTCCCCATAACTGCTATAACCATTTACTTGCCTGTTCCTCCAGACCCATTTCTCCACCCTCCAGATCTACCCCACTAACTGCTTGCTCAGTGAGCAGCATGCCCCTCCCAGGATTGTCAATTGCCCTCAGTGTTGCATTTTGCTCCTCCAGATAGTTAAATATGAACTCCCAGGTGAACAACCTGCTCACATCTGCCACAGAGGTCTTCACCTCGGATTTCCTGCTCCAGTCCTGCATACATACGGCAAACTGTGCGCTGAAAAAACTTCCAATCTTTTTCCACTATCCCAGTTACAAAGAACAGTAAAGTATAAAGTAGAGTATGAACAGGGACTTTAACTCCTCCATTTAACACAGTGTTTTTTTTAGCTACTTATTTACAAGCCGGTTGATCAAGCAAACCCAGTGAGCTTGTTTTAGAAATGGCTGCACCTCCTACAGCAAGTTACTCGTCTGGCTGCAGAATTGTAAACCTAAACCTGAGCGGAAAAGCTATGCTCCAGCATGAGCGGTAAACTCTCCAGTGTGTGAAGGCGGGGGGCCCAATAGTGGGGTCACCAAACCGAATATCTCGTCGTAGAGCCATTAGTGTAGTTGTCCAGTGCAGTGACTGGCACAGGGTAGAGGCATTGGTGTAGTGGTCCAGTGCAGTGACTGGCACAGGGTAGAGGTAGTGGTGCAGTGACTGCGGATATATGTATATGCAAAAAGTTTGAACCTCAAAAATAGCGCTGCTACCATCCAAGAAGGGAATCCAATAGTTCAAAATTAGACTACATTTAGTTGAACAAACCTAAAGACTACACGTTTCTACGCTGAACTGCCATCTACATCAGGTAAAATCCAAATGAACAGAACATCACACTGGTTTAAATAATGATTGGCAGTACAATTAGGTAACACACTGTGACGAAAAAACACCAAACACAGTTTGAAAATAAAAGCCTTCTATGATGTAATGTTGATGTGAAAAGAAAAGGCATTACTATTGGTCATTTGTAGAACAACATGAGATGTAAAATTCAAATAGAGAAAACAATACATTTATAAAAACAATGTTTACAACAATAAAGCATATACGATAGATAGAACAATCTAAAAGTAAAACTGCATTTATAAGACATGGTAATAACTATCGGGGACTGGAGGTTTATCAATCCAGCCAATATTATGTAATAACAGAATGAAGATAATCGGAGCAATGTATTCACTAAAATTGATAAAATCCATAGAATAGAAAGGGAGTTACAAGTGTCACCTATATGAACAGTGATGTCAGGAGCAGAGCTGAAATCCCAGGCAGGGTGCTAGAAGCGGCTCTGCTCCGGGACTCCATATATGGACACAGATGTCAGTGGCTTCCCCAGAGTTTCGGAGCAGAGCCTATACTAGTGCTCCGCTCTGGTACACCGGCTCTGGGGTTGCCCCTGACATCACATTCCGGTCCAGGGGGATCCCCTGACATCACTGTGTATGGACAGTGACATCAGGGGCTCCTCCAGCAGAGGAATCCCTGGCCAAAGCGTTGGCAACCTTCTGGCTGGGGATTCCACTCCTAGAGGGGGCCCAAATGGAGCGATCTACAAGGGGTGTGTGTGGCAGCATCTGCAGAGGGCACTGTGGCAGCATCTGCAGAGGGCACTGTGGCAGCATCTAAAAAGGGGGCTGCCTAATCTTGACATTTGTGCGTTTGCCAAATGCTGCCAACTGAGTCGCCGGACTGCATTTAGCGACACTTAAACTGTAAAGCTGGATTGTTGAAATAAGCACGTGGAGAAATCTTGTAAATTTCTGTTAAATTTAAACCTAGCGCTATTATTCTAGTAATGTAGTATTGTTGTAGTCATGTATTATTATAGTAGTTCAAATAACTAATTGATGAACAATAATTTTGTAATGAATCAAATTTGAAAGTAATGCGGCCCGTCAACTTCACAACTTTTCAATATGTGGCCCACTTACCCGACCGAGTTTGAGACCCCTGCTTTAGATCAAGAAATGGGTGGTTATATACAGGAATCTTGGAAGAGTATACTAGCTCTTTCTAGAGCCCCCTTGATTAGACTGCTTGGAAGAAAAAATTATTTGAATCTTTTTGATAAGATTTCACTCTCTTGTTTGTTGTTGGAACAAATTTTTCGAATCCGCCTGTACTGACTAAAAGGTATATTCCTAAGCCAGGCTGGAAAGTGAGCACTTCTGTAATCTAGGTAGCTATTTACATCTGTTGGTTTAAAGTAAGTGTTTGTAATCATAGTTCCATTAGTATCTTAAACTGATTTGTAAGATCCAGAAAATGAATGCTGGTAGGAGAGAATTCATGCGTAAAAGAGACCATATTCGTTGGTGTTTAAAAATGTAATAAAATTATTAGCATCATTCCGGCTACCATTCCATATAAAAAAAGAGTCTATATAACGTGTATAAAATAAAATGTGTTCAGCTGAAATGTACCGTTCCTCAAAAGACCCCATGTACAAATTTACATAAGAGGGTGCAAAGCGGGACCCCATTGCTACTCCACGTATTTGCTTATATAGAAGACCATTAAAAGAAAACCCATTATGACGAAGAATAAAATCAATACAATCGGATAAAGAGATTTGCTCGTTAGGGGTGTTAGGATTGGATACTAGAAAGGACATTGTCGCAGAGATCCCCTTGTCATGGGGAACGTTGGTGTACAATGAAGTCACGTCTGCGGATAAGAAATTCAAGGTTGATCAATTATGTATGGGGTTAAATTGACGTAAATCTTTAACGGAGTTGAGTCTTTTAGGTAAGATGAAAGTGACCGTACGAATGGCTGTAAATGTAAATCAATAAAGTGTGAAGTTACGTGTTAATAATCCAATGCCTGAAGTTATGGGGCGACCTGGCGGGGAAGTAGCAGACTTATGTATTTTGGGTAAATGGTACAAGGAAGGAAGGAAAAGGGACATTAAGAAAGTTTCTTTTTTATTTAGTTTGCCATTACTGAAAGCTGCATCCATTAATGGTTTGTATTCCACGTTATATGTTTATGGGATTGTGTTCTAGTTTATTGTAAAATGTGGTGTCAGACAGAAGTCTTAAAGCTTCGCTAATGTAATCCGGTCTATTTTGAATGACCGTCCCTCCGGCTTTATCAGCAGATCTGATGACTATTGCTTTGTTCATGGACAGGGATTTGATGGCCTTACGTTCAGAGGAATGTAAGTTGTCAGAGGGGATGGTGTGCATATTGAGGGACTGGAGATCGTTATTCACCAATGTGGAAAAAATATCTATAGCTGATCCACGTTGATGTGTGGGGTAAAAATTAGATGTGGGTCATACGGCCACAGAAAGAACAGTATTGTTAATGGGTGATATATCATGAGGGGAAGAAGTAGGGTTAATTGAAAAATAACGCGAAAGGGTTAATTTTCTAATGAATTTATTAAGATCCATAAAGATTAAAGCTGTTGGGGCGTGATTTGGGATAAAAGGATAAACCCTTGGGTAATAGATTTATCTCATTAGGATTGAGGACATGACTTGATAAGTTGAAGATTTGTAATATTTTTATTTTGTCCTTTTTGGGTTTGGTAAGTAATTTTGCATTTATTTCTTCCTCCTCTGCATCCTCTACCGATGTCTGACTTTCTTTTGGATGAGATATTCTGAATGGTGGGGAAGAAGCAGGTGATTGGTTGATTTTATTTATTTTTTAAGCTCCTTAGTATTGGTAGGAGTGTGGTGGTGGTGGTGTGAGACGTGGGGGGCATGGTATGTTGGGATGGAAGACTTAAAAAGAGGGTGGAAAATGTAATGTTAGAAGGTAAATTGCAAACTACCATCAGCAGTGTTGTCTATACAGGAGGACTCCATAGTATCATCAATACCCCACACAGACATCTGCCATAGAGATTGTGGTATGGAATCATTGAATAGAGGTGATGGTACCAAATCAGAGGTAGCGGGTAGCAAAGCTAGATTTAACATATTGAGGCGATCTTCTAATTCTGAAGGTGTAAAAGCCCCCCCATGGGGACAATGCTTGAGTTTTTATGTGATGAATTGATCACAGGTGGAGAAGAATCAATCTGTATTGATTGGGCTTGTGTAACGACAGAGGGAATTTGAGAATCAATCAATGATCTAGTTGGTCAGTCTTAATAATAAGACAAGACATGGTTAAGTGTGATGATTTAGATGTTTTTGTCTCCTAGTTATTAGGACGATATGAATGATTGTTAAATGTGTTGATTGCAAAAGCCGATGTTTTATACACAGAAGGTGATGGGTGAGGAGGAGATAACCCGGAGGAGGGTTCTATAAGGGGGGGGGGGGTGTAACGTAATGTTCCAATTACCTGTGACATCACGACTGTAATCTGAACGATCCCTATTAAATGTCTTAGCCTTTTTCAAGACAATATCCCTTTTAAAAATCTTTAGCCGTTTTTCAGTAGATAAACACAATTGTTTATGATAATCACATTGATTTTAACGAAGTATTTTCGACATGAACTTAATGACAAAATCAATTAAATCATTACATATCATTGATCTTTTATATTAAATTCTAGCCCAGAAACCCAAAGCACATTGATTCATAAAATCAAACCATTCATTGGAAAATTGTAAGTCCTGTGAATAAGGAGTGTTATGGGTCAGCCTTAATCCACGAGGTGAGATTTTTTTTCGGAGATATAAATCCTCAAAAACCGAGAGTCAATATTATTGAAAGCCTCATTTTTGAGCAAATCCTCAAGGGACAAAGAGGTCAATCATTAGTATAGTTTGTTCTTGTGAGAACCCGTTATTGTCTCAGAGGTATTGATACAATTTTCCTCTAACAGTAGTACTTGTAAGCTGAGATATCAAGGAGTCCCGAAATTCAGTCCCTACATCATTAAAAGTCAGCATTTTGAAGAAGATGGGTAATTGAGATCTAATGCTCGCGGTCTCCGACACCAGTTTAGAAGGCAGCCAGTGCAGGAAGAAATGCTGGACACAGGAGAAACCAGGTACTGCAATTAAACCTTAGAACGGAACTGAATGTCCTGTGATTTGGGTACAATCCGTGTGGCTAAACCTGGAGAGAGTTAAAAAACACAGTGCCAACATGGTGCAGGTCACAAATTGTAAGGGTAGAGCAAGACATCTGAATTAATAACTGCTCATCTATTGAAGTTGTGCTGCAACAAGCACAACAATGGTAAGGACGTATAGGATGAAGCCTCAGATGGGTTCAGAAGACCGGCTGCCTTGACAGGGGAACCGCTGGATGAGGATATAGGTAAATGCAAAAAGTTTGAACCTCAAAAATAGCGCTGCTACCATCCAAGAAGGGAATTCAAGAGTTCAAAAGAAGACTACATTTATTTGAACAAACATAAAACAGACTACGCGTTTCTATCCCGAATTGGCGTCTTCATCAGGTCAAATCCAAATGAACAGAACATCACACTTGTATAAATAATGATTGGCAGTACAATTAGGTAATACACTGAGAAAAAAAACGCCAACAATTTTGAAAATAAAAGCCTGCTATGACGTAATGTTGATGTGAAGAGAAAAGGCATTACTATTAGTCATTTGTAGAAAAACATGAGATGTAAAATTCAAATAGAGAAAACAATACATTTATAAAAACCATGTTTAAAAAGAAAAAAAACATATGATCGATAGAACAATATAAAAGTAAAGCTGCATTTATAAGACACGGTAATAGCGATCGGGGACTGGAGGTTTATCAATAATCCAGCCAATATTATGTAAAAACAGAATGAAAATAATCGGAGCAATGTATTCACTAAAATTGATAAAATCCATAGAATAGAAAAGCAATTACAAGTGTAACGATATTTACATACCAGATGACCGAAAAGCACAGCATGGATCTGGTCAGCCCAAGAGAAATGCAATGCAGCTGTCAGCAAACATGTAATCAAGTGTGAGCTAGATCCTAGGGCGTGTACCCACAAAGCATCCAGATATTTACATACCGTCCGGTGCAGTCACTGTTGGCAGGCATCTATGGGTAACACAGGCGAGCGCTCGGCTGAGCGTCCCTGGTGTCATAGCCACGCCAATCAGGAGCCAGCAGAGGTACGGCGACCGAAGGAGGCCAAAAAGAGTGAACTACAGACTGATTCAACCAAGCAATACGAAGTCCCACACTAGGGTACCAGAATAGTCCAGATAGTGCCCGAGGCTTTAGCACAGATGGAGGTGGGTGCAGCAGGTTTAGCCAGATGTGGCGGATGACAGCAGGTGCAGCAGGTTGCGCTGGACTTGGCGCAAGACACTGGACTTGGCGCAAGACGCTAGACGTGGCGCAAGACAGCAGGTGCAGTAGGACACGACTTTAACACGAACAGGCTCAGGAAAGAGAACACAACTGTATCCTGCATCCCGTGCTAACAGGAGCAGGATATAACACTTAGGGACCATTTGCTAGACTGACATGGGAATACTAAACAACATTCAGGCAATGAGCAAAGGGGCAGGGCCTCTCTTATAGTCCAGAAAAGTCATGGGCTAATTGATGATTCCCATGTGAGCACGCTGGCCCTTTAAGACCGGCCACGAGCGTATGAGCGCATCCTACGAGACACAGCGGAGCGGAATAGTGCACTGTAATCGCCTGGGAAATAGATGTGAGCCAGTGCTCACAGATACATTGCTGCGGCCACCGGAGGGGGGAGGGGTTAAGTAAACCCGACCGTCCGCGGCCATGGACGCCACAAGGACTTGATGTTAGAGACAGACAATCCCTGGCGTTTCTATTTTGGAGCGGGGGTGGGGTTACGGAAGAGGTATATAATTGGGTGTAATTTGTAATGGAGGGAATCCGCTGACATTATTTTTCTCCAGATGTTCTGCACATCTTGAGTTTAGCTGAAGAATCTGGGATTAAGACGTGTGCTAAGGTTGTCTATGTTGGGAGGCTCAAAGTGTAGGGGGGGCTGCTTCATCCAAATCCTCATTTTTGAGTGTTATTGTAATGTTTGGTGGCCAGAACAGGAGGGAAGAGAGGGGACAATGAGAGCTGTAGACTGAGTGTTAATTGGCATGTAAATTTTGGTTTGTCTGATAGGTAGGCTGTCCTGAGGAGGCAGATCATTTTTGGTAGAGAAGATTGTGGTCAGGGGGAGAGGCGAGTCAGATACTGAGACGAGTTGGAAGACCAGGTCAAGTGAGTGCCCATCTTCGTGTGTCGAAGAATTTGTAAATTGTAACAGACCTAGGGAGGAGGTGAAAGATCAAAACTGAGAAGCAGATGAGGGCATTGGGTTATCAAGGGGGATGTAATTCACCCATGATGGGAGTGGGTGTTTCAGAGGATCAGAAATGTGGAAGCAAAATGATCCAGGAACTGGTGGAGTAAACCAGCCAGAGCGGTAGACAACCGCCACTTGGAGGGAGAATGGGCAAAAGAGTGAGGGTGTGGGCTTCAAAGGAGGGGAATGTGAGTGAGGGTACTGTGGAATGACCTGGGAAAGGCAGACCTATGTCTACTCCTCCACCCTGCCTGTTGTCAGGTCTGGGGGGTATGTCTACTCCACCTGTAATGACACTGACCGAATACCAGTCCAGCAAAAAGCGCACCCACAACCAGACTTGGCGCAAGCTGTCAGACTAGGCGAGTGGTGGCGAACTAACCCTGACACCAGGGAATATCTGAAAGATACGTGGCATTGCTACCTGACTGGTATCTTGGCAGTGGGCAATCTAGTGAAGTAAAGCTAGAGTTCCTGCAGGTGAATGGCTGAACTTGCTTTTGGCTGGCAGCTGCTGGTAGGTGGAGTGGACAAGTAGAGTAGTCAGACAAGCAGAGGTAATAACAGAGGTCATGTAGTACAATGCAGTAAAGCACAAGATAAGTCAGGCAGTCCGAGGTCAAAACACTAGATACAAAATCGGAATACAAGAGAGTGGTCAGGGGATCCGGGGTCAGACAACAAGGAACAATAAACTGATATCACAGCAGCCAAATGACAAATGAGCAGCAGGAAGGTCATCTCTGGCAAAGAGGTCTAGCACCAGGGGTGTGTTATATGAGGCTTAATTGGATGATGGGGGTGACCGCTAAGCAAACTATTTAAGATTTTACCTCTTAGGGTATGTTCACACGAGGGCGTTCGTAACGGATTAAATTACGGGGATGTTTCAGCCTGAAAACATCCCCGTAATTTCAGCCGTAACGGCATGCTTGAACGCCGTGTCCATTACTGACGTAATCGGCGCTGCTATTCATTGGAGTCAATGAATAACGGCTCAAATTGCGGCCAAAGAAGTGACAGGTCACTTCTTTGACTCGGGCGTCTATTTACGCGCCGTCATTTGACAGCGGCGCGTAAATGACGGCTCGTGTGAACAGACAAACATCTGCCCATTGCTTTCAATGGGCAGATGTTTGTCAACGCTATTGAGGCGCTATTTTCGGACGTAATTCGGGGCAAAAACGCCCTAATTACGTCCGTAATTAGTGCGTGTGAACATACCCTTAGAGCAGCTCTGAGAACAGGGAATGTGACCCCACCCTGCCTGTTCTCACTTCTGGGGGTATGTCTATCCTTCCACCCTGCCTGTTCTCGGGTCTGTAGCCATGAGAAGTGGAGACCACCATAGGATAGACCAGCAGGGGAAGCCGTGTCAGACAGGTGTAGCCATGTTTCTGTAGGAGCCAGGAGGGTGAGCGAGCTATTGGAGAAAGGAAGAAAAAGCAGAACACCCGGAGCACATATTGCATCATCTGAGATTTTACAACGAATGGAGGAAAATGAGATGAGCAATTATGCTAACCTTTTGGTGTTGGGCTTGGAGCACAAAATTTCAGTATGTCTATTCGTGAGTGAGAACAGCAGCTGGTGATCAGTTCGGGGGCCACTAGGGCTCCGACATGGAAGTGTTGGAGGAGAGGGAAAAAAGCTGCTTTTCTTTCTCCGCGCTGTCCCAAGTTACTAGCGTAGTTGCTTTCACTGGCGTAGTGGTGCAAATCTCTCTGAAAATGTTTACCAAAGGAGGATCTCCATGAAAGCCATGGAAAATAAATCTACTAAAAGTTCATACATTTATTCCAGTGTCTATATACAGCAACGCGTTTCGAGATCGGACTAGTCTCTTCGTAAAAAAAATATACGGTGCTAAAAAGACCGCCAAACTGAACGGTCATAGGTGAAAAAACACATTTTCTTTGAATACAGGAATAATAAATTGTTCGCTAGAACCGAGAGTTCTAGAGCGCACAATTAAGAGACGGAAGACGTGCAACAAATGTTATGATGATTTGAAGGGTTTCTATGTGTGGCAGGTAAGAGGTTGAACTTGGCAGTAGAAGATGGAAGACCAGGGTCAGGAGAGACGTCCTCTGCAGCTAATAGCAGGAGAATGCATTTGAATTCCAGAACCATCTGCTGTCTCTCTCCAAAGAAGCTTTATTGGCAGAACCAAATTAATATTTGCATTGTCAAAGCCATTAAGAAGTAAGGGAAAGAGGGGTTGGGGGGGTAGGGACACATCTTGTGTCGGGGTACACAAGTCCATGGCATATCGGGTCTCTCTCGGTCTATGGCATGCAGTGACATATTGTGCCGCTATGCCCACTGTGTTTTCCTCTTCACCCAGCAGGATGTATAGTTTTTCTTCCTCTTCCATGGAGCTGAAGTCCAGTAAGAGATCAGAGAGTCTCCTGAAGTGAGTGTCCCTCACTGCTGAGTATTTGGAGCAGTGTAGCAGGAAGTGGGCCTCATCCTCCACGGCCTCCTGGTTGCACTGTTAGCACAGTCTGCTCTCCCTGGGATTGTAGGTCTGTCTGTTCTGCCCTGATTCGATGACCAGGCTGTAGGCGCTCAGTCTGAATCGGCTCAGGATCTGTCTGTCTCTGGCGCCATATCTGGAGAAACTGCCAAACCCCAGTTAGTATTCTCTCTGTAGACTCCGGTATATTGTCAGTTTCTGTGATGGTTTTTGTGTCGTTCCTCCAGTAACTGTTCTACTCCTCTTAGCCCTAGTTTAATATATTATTGATTTCGGCTTTTGTGAGGTGTTCGAGTGACATTTTGGTCAGGCTAAATGGTTCCAGGGTGCCTGGTTTACTTGGGACCTCTTGGTGTGCCAGGCTTTTAAAGTGATAGGAACTTTGCCTGCTGCTATTTAGGTGGACCCATAATGATGGCGCCCACTTCTGGATTGTGAAGTGTAGTGGGAACCTGCCCAGTTCGGTTTGATAGGCGCTATTTGAGGTACTCTGATGGATTTGGAGAAGGTGTTTGCAGAATTCCAGGTGGAATATTTCTGTTGGGCTGAAATCCCACCTTGTCCAGACTTCGCTGCCATGTAGGAGGATTCGGGAGATGATGCAGTCAAAGATTTTAAGCCAGACAGTTACTGGTGGTTGGGGTGGTCGAGTTTTCTTCTGATGGCATAGGTTTTGCACGCCTTGTCTTTCAGCATCTCAATGGCTTGTTTAAAGCTTCCTGATTGGTTGATTTCTAGGCCCAGGTAGGTGTACCTGTTGGTCGCTGTAAGTGGGCTGTTATTTTAGTGTGAAGGAAGGATGCCTGGGGGAGTTTGAGCTTCTCCCCTTGAACACCATGATGTTGGTTTTCTTTGCATTGATGGGTAATGCCCACATGGAGGTGAATTTTTCCAGAATTTGAAGGTTGTCTTTGAGGCCGTTCTCGGTTGGTGATAGTAGCAGAAGGTCATCTGCATACATCAAAATTTTCACCTTGGTGTCATGGAGGGTGAGACCTGGTGCTGAGGAGGATTCCAGAGCTGTGGCCAGTTCATTGATGTAGGTGGTGTTGAGCGTTGGACTGAGGGTGCAGCCACGTCTAACTCCTCGGCTCTGCTGGAAATAAGCCGTTGTTCTCCCATTCACCTTCGCTGCATCTATTCTCCATGCAGGTACTTCTGATGACATCATAGGTTTTCTCTCCTTTTCTGTGTTCTAGTAGTTCTCAGGAATAGGCCTGAGTGCCACACTGAGTCGAAGGCCTTCTTAAAGTCCACAAAACAGGCGTGTATCTTCCCATGCTTTGTATTGTGGATGTGGCTCTTGATGAAGCTGCGCAGGGTGTAGATGTGGTCAGTGGTGCGGTGGTTTGGCATGAACCCATCTTGGCTTTGGTTGAGGACATTGTGCTGGGTGAGGAAGCTGAGGATTCTCTTATTCAGGATGCTGTTGAGCAGTTGCCCCAGGTTGCTGCTGACACATATCCCTCGGTAGTTGGCTGGGTCATACCTGTCCCTGCTCTTGTGTAGGTGTTATAAGGCCTTGGTTCCAGATCAGAGGGAATAGCCGGCACTCGCACCATATTGAATAGTTTTGCTATTGTGGATTGTATGTCTGTCAGGCTGATTTAATTTCTGGTGAGATTCTGTCTAGGCCGCTGGATTGTTTTTTACACCTTATTTTTTGTGTTGAGCAGTGGGATGAGATGGTGTAAGATTATTAAGGAAAGTAAATGGTGCATGGGAGCTGTACACGGGTGAGGGACTGATGTAGACAGAATTTACCAAAGGCATGAATGGGCGGTAGGATTCTAAGCAAACCGCTACAATGATGAGTGATGTAGTGCGCATGTGTGTGTGCGGAAAACAGGTAATATATTAAATATAATTATAATGTATGCGAGATTGTTTGCTTAGTCCACATTGCTTACCTGTATCTTACCCTGTCTACTGCCATGTAGAACTGCCAGACACTTTGACAATATGAAACCTAGACAATGATGACTTCTGCCCTCGTGCCCCCCATCATGAGTGCCTTCCCCAATGATATAACTAAATTCATAGGGGAGTAGATGATGATTAGATCTTGGGGTAAATTAAGCTCGTTTAGCAATTAATCAAATAAACCAGACACATGAGGTGGAAATACTATGCAGAGAAACCAACTAGCCGGTCTGGAGGGATCATAGGACTTAATGAGGATCAAACAGTTTGGAGAACAGATGATTTAGGTCGAGGGGAAACCAGAACTATATACCAACCAATAAATATGCGGTGTTGGAAATGAAGCTTCAGCAGAGAGATGGTTAATGGTAGGATTGGAATTGATTACGTACCTGTATGAAGAGCAGAGATGGATATTGGATCTGTGCCGTGTAGAACGGCCAGGACACTTTGACCATATGACCCTCGGATAAATATGACTTCTGCCCTCGTGCCACCCCTGCAGGATCTAAATAGATCCCAAGTTTTGAGTCTGTTTATTATCCCCCGAAGCAATGAGACATTTTAATGGATGACCTATATTTTATGGATCTTGAGACGTCCATAGTAGTTTGCTACCTGTGGACAGGGGGATACACGAATGAAAACGTCTCTTCAGCAATACGTGTCTTCTCCAGAGCCTCATCCAGTTTTCATTTTAAGATCTTTTTTTATATGTGACTGTAGGGTGAGTGTTTAGAACATTATTGCCCTCTTTGTCGAAGAGAATTTTAAGGCACATTGAGCGATAATCCTGGTGGTCCATTACCCCCAGGTTGCCCCCTTTTGGAGTCTCAGGTTTTACTCTTCTCCTGCGATCACTGTGAAAAGGGCCAAAAGACTCTTGAAAATTTGTTCTAGGTGGAGATTGGTTCTATTTTCTTTCTGTATTGATTCTTTTTGTGTTCTCAATTCTGCTTTAGTCCTTTTTCATAGAGAAAAGGAGAGTCGCAAAATGGTCCATGCAAGAACCATAAATCACATATGGAAAAAATCCTCAGCACATCCAAAATGTGAAAATGTATAAAAAAATAATCTTTATTCAGACATATCCATAAAAGTCCAGACGGACGCAGGCAAGGCGTGTTACCGCGAATGCGTTCCGAACTAAGTGTTACTCATGCTATGACTTTTATTGATATGTCCGAATAAAGCTTTCTTCTTTTATACGTTTTCAAACTTCGGATGTGCTGAGGATTTTTTTCAGTTTTGGTCTCCTTGCCTGCCTGCAAGCCCCCTTCCCCGACTGCGCTTCATTGAGGAATCACAACATTTAAGAAGTAACATTGGGTGAGCGCACCTGCGGCTTATGCTGCATTCTTTCCCCGCTCTCTTGCATAAATCGCATTCTTCACTTGTTTTTTCATATATACTATTGTTTGTTTGGTTTTTGTATTCTTGAAAACTCATTTTAGTATTGAAAAAAGAAAGTAATAGGGCCTTAAGTCTCTGCCTTTTGCCAATTATCGGGCAAACGAGCGCTCAAGAACGATTGTTCCCGATCAGTGTCCTGTGTAAACGGGGGGACAGCCGATAAATGAGCAGAGGCTCGTTCGTCGGCTGATCGTATCATTTATGCAGCAGAAAATATTATCATTGTTGGCAACACTCCTGGTTTACACCGCGAGATGTCCTGCCGACATGATGATAGAAATGTATGGGGGCGAGCGATGGTAGGAACGTTTGCTCGTCCCCATTTGTCGCTCCTTGTGAAAGGAGCAAAAAAGGGGCGAGTTTAAGTAACTGAATCCTAAGTTGCTTTGCATGCCCGATGAGACCATGTCAGGCCGTGTAAGAGGACCCGTCATTTCTGGTGACCCTTCGCTTCGTGGCTGATTGCTAGCTACAAAAACATGTCTGTTCTCTCCATCAGTGATAGGGGGCTTGTAAGATGACCAGTAGGGAAGAGGCCCTTACTTCTCTCGCTCATTACAATCTCTACTCGAGGACAATGTATCTGCGTGGGGTAAATTACCCATAGATATTCCCAGTTCTATACGTATTTTCTTATCCTTTAACTTAAATAACTTTTTCAAATTGTTGGCAAATAAATAAAGATGAACGTCCTTCACCCAGTTGAACACTTGTAAGTGAGATGTAAGGAAAAAGGAACTTCCTTTCCTCAACGGGGAGAGTGACATCAGAGAAATCTAAACCGTTCTTGAACCGAACCTAATAGTCTCGAGGCTGCTGTATGAGACTTGTGGAGAGTCTAGCTTCTCAGTAAACTAGATATTGCTGTATTTTTTTGTGTTCTTTTGTTTTATTGGTTGGGGATTACAACAAAGGTTTCCATAAGATTTATTACATGTTTTTCCAATGAAGTTTTATTTTTGAGTAATTTCTCAAGGTCACTTGGATTTCAGCTTTCGTTGCTTGGATTCTGGAATAATGAAGTGATTTTAGTTGCGTCCTCTTCCGTGTAGGTGAAGGTACCACAAAAATAATCATGTGGTAGTTTGTTAGGAAACTATATCTTATAATCCTTCGTGGTGCCAGCCTGGCAGAAAGTGACAGATCAGTAAATGTTATGGTCACACTCATAAGGGAAGTTCTGCTGGGTGCAAGTTCGATAGTAAGATCTTGGGTCCATGCCATATGATAATACGCAGTTTGACCATTTGACAAAAGTTTTGGAACACGTAGATTCCCCCTTTCATTGTATGATAAATTCTTGTTCTTAGCGTTTGTCCTAATTCACCTCCACAGAGGCTCCGGTTGGACCTTTATTCGATAACGCCCATCCCCCATCCTCGACCAGCAGGTCCTTTACTTCACATAATTAGAGCACATTTGGTGTTGTGCATTAGAAGGTTCCTATAATTTTGATGTGTTGGGAATTATCTTCTCTGTGGTCAGTATAGATACAATCAGTTTTTTTGTTCTTTTTGGTTTTTTTTATAGCTAGGAAATGATGTTGGAGAGGACCGTGCGCTTCAGACGAGGATGTATCCAGATTAGAGGGCGGTCTATAACAGAGATAAATATCAACATTTCCAGACCCCCTTCTTTTAGAAGGTCATCTATCTGTAATATCAGACCCAGACTCTACAATCCACATCTAGAGACACTGACACCGAGGAGCTGTGCAAAATCTACCAGATACCTGGTGGTTTTCTTGTTTTGCAATTTTGGAGTTCACGTCTTGGTACTCTCCCGGCTCTGTCCATTTGATCATCACTTGTTCTTGAATGGAGGCCCCAATTAAAAAAATAAATAAAAAAATATAAGGTCCAGTTTCCTGCCACCCTCCAAAAACGTACTGATGATGTAATTGGCACCAGTGTGGGGGTGCTTGAGAGGCAAATTAGATTGTGAGCCCCATTGGGGATGAACTGATTTAACTGACCATCTCTGTACATCGCTGTGGCATATGATGGTGCTATGTAAGAAATAGGAAGCAATACAATAAGCTTTTTAGCGAGTGAGATGAGGTCTGTGAAATAGTGGTTTTTTTGGGTTTTTTTTTGTGGTCCGAGTAATCATTCGTATTGTAGAGGTTTCCCACCAAAGAACATTGTCAGATGTTATGCCTGGTCTTCAATGGATGGTTAGGACTGGAGCAGAGTCCAAATGGGGCGATGTTGTCCAGGTCAGATGAGACACTCTACTTGCATTGCGGAGTAACAGGACTTTCTGTACCCCCTGATCTTGTGATCAACAAGTAGGATCCCTAGGGGTCCCACTGAAGTTTGACTATGAACACAACATAGAACACCTACAGATCAACATGTCCAGTGATGTATCCTCCATCCAGTGATCTCTGCCCTCACAGCTGTGTTGTGCGTTCTTTGATCCCTGTCCTCATTTACATACTGACTTTTATACTGACTATTTTGCTTTGTCCTAATTGGTCCGCTCATCAGAGGATTATTTTTTGATGGAATGGTGTTTCTAAATATGAACAATTTTTAACCTCCTTCTGGTCGAATGTTTATGGCCACTTGAAATGTCACCAACCAGATCAGGGGGGTTGTAAGCAAGAAATGGTTTTGGGGGTTATGATCAGCTCTTTGTACGTTCATCTTCACTTTCCAACCCACCATGTTATAAGCTGGTACATTGCCCAGAGCTGTACACGCTATTCCATTGGTAAGTGCACCTGCAATATACTCAAACCACTGCCACAGACGCAGATATTCAGATGTGTATGGGGGAGGGGAGTCATACATTTATTAACCCTCCATTGGGTTCTGCACTACTTTCGAAGAAGCAAACTCTTGTTGACCAAATACTTTCTTGCCCCTCTGGGTTAATCTTCCCAACTCACATTTGCCAATTGGAGTGCCCCATAAAGGGTGGTTCAGTAGGTTTTGCTGCCGCCTCTGTATTAGATTTTTGTAATTGATTTTGCAGTTTACCATTGTCGTGGAAATCCATCGCTCAAAATATATTAGACTGAAATTTATACGAGTCCCAACAGACTCAAGGCCAGACTCCATTAGTCAGAATCCTAATTAGGATATTTCACCGATATATATCGAGAGAGGAGAAGAAAACACACAGACGCTGAAATGTTCAAAATGCTCATCTGAAGGATTTATTACCAAACTCAAACTGTTAGGGCATGCCCCCACGTGGCGGATTTTCTCCGCATCAATGCCGCACATAATCCGCATTGCGGATTACGCTGCAGATTTTGCCAAAGTGCTGCGGATTGCGTTGCGGATTTAGGTTCGGATTTCCAAAACAAGTCTTCCAAATTAGGCACTGACCTCATTTGTGAGGTCATTTCCTTTGAGCACATGCTGGACACACCCATGGCATGTATAAGTGTGGCCAGAAGGAGAAGTGAATCTGCCTGGAGAAGTATACTAGTCCGAAGTGTTGGACAATGGCTGAACTTCAGGAGCGACCTCTTCAATTACGCCGGCAAAATTTGATTCGGGTGCTGCGCACCATAGTGAGCATTGTCCTTCGTTGGCAATGGCAACGTGTAAGTAATATTTTGGCACCTACACACGTCCTAGGCCAAAGTATATGTTTTTGTCTGCTAATGAGATAGTAACATGTTTCTGGGATTCCCCTCTCCTTTTGTTCACGCAGGCTGAATAAAGAGGCCGTGTCCGACTGTGGGTTGACCCTTTGGTTGCTGTAAGAGCAACCAAAGGTCATTTTGCACTTCTTTTTCGCGATCTAAGAAGGTATATATTTTGGATAGAATCTTTCATTGTCACTGCCCCTGAGGTTCTGTTGGGTAGGCCAGTCGTGGTGTACCAGTTCGAGATATGTTCTCTTATTTTTTCTTGACTTCTGAAGGGGCCGTGCCTTTGCAATACTTCTGGGTTGGTGGTGTGCAGCCTACCCAGCAGTAATCCGTCTCATGTCCAAACAGTAGACTATTCTGTCAATGATACTCCTATGGATTGCTAAATTGTCTGTTGGATGTGCTTCCATTGCTAAAAAAAAACCACTATTATTCTGATTGGCCCGAAGTGTGTGTATTTGCGAAATCACATGTCTGAAAAGTGAGTATGATGTTGAGGTTGCCTTTCTTTGTTCAGCACAGCATAGCATATCAAACCACACAGTATTTCCTCCATGAAAGCGACCACACCGTGAACAATGTGTATCGTCCCCTTGATGCCCTTCCACATTTTGTCGTCCCCACATAAAAAACGACAAAGACAAAAGGCAGAGTCATCAATTGAACTTAACTTTTATGCCACGTCTACACATCACAACTAGACGCCCTGAGAACAATCAGGGATGAACTTGGACCATAAATTCGATCACGAACAATAGCGACCAACACAAAACAGAAACCTAATGCAAGGTATGGTAGCGAGGGGGCCTCAATTGTGGATACGAGGAGGGGGCAGAGGAGGAGGTCGAGGTAGGAGGCATGTATGCCGCAGAGGTGGGAGGATGAATATAAAGAGGTGGAAGAGTATGGGGTGGGCAAAGGGTTTGGGACATTGGGGTATGGACGGAAAGAGGAACCAGAGGGATGTCCATGTGACCAGGGGGAAAAATATGGTTCGGGCTGCAGTGAGGGTGCAGAGGCAGGAGGTGGGGCATGCGGCACAGCGGCAGACGGGTCAGCCCTACGGCCAGTTAACGTGCGCAGGTGGAAAATTAGATCTGCCACATCGGGTAGGGGCTGGGGGGCCTCCAATATATCAGCCAGCGCAAAGAGACAGGTCATATATGCCGCCCGGCGAGTTGTTTCCATACCGCGACAGCGCTCACCGATGGAATACCCGAAATTATGGTACTCCTCTTCGGCCTCCACCCTCCGAATCATGCTTAGAGCTTGTCCCTCGACCGTGTCGCTTGTTTCCGCTGGGGCCACGCGCTTTCGGCCACCCACTCTTTGCCGAGGACGGGAAGTTCCTGCCGGGGGGCTGGAGAGGTGTGGCCACGAGGAACTGCTGGGGCCGGGGTTGCCTCGTGGGGCACATCTTCCTCAGTCACATTGGCAGACGAGGCTCCCACGGGCTGCTGCTGCACCTGGGCACGGGCACTCACTTGCGGCGTCCGAGGTGGTACATTGCCGTGAGTTCTGCAAGGAAAAAAAAGGTCACTGAGTTTTGGGATTGAGAAGACATTTCTCGGACAGTTTGTCAGTCGCTAATCTTGTTAACATAGCCTTTTGCCATTCTACACACACACACACGATCTGACACCAAGCTTGGGGGGGGGGGAACTAAAGACGCTTTCTCTTCATGAAGAGAATGAGTTACATAAGCAACGCAGAGTGATATGTGATAATGTGTAAGGTCAAGGGACATTTTCGTGACGACACTGGCAAAAGCAAAACAAACATGTCCACTGTAATCGTCAAAGAAGGGAAATTGAAATCCGTTCGATTGGAATCACGTGGTTCATGCGCTCCCTTTTAACCCAGGTGTGTGTGCGAATAGAGACTTACCTTCGTAGCTCCCTGCACGGAATCAGGAAAGACAGTTCCTCATAGTGGGCTATCGCTTGCACACCTTGACGGAGAGGAGCCACTTGCAGGTGTTTTGGACACCTGTTTCCGGAAACGGTCGCGGACTGTCCGCCATCTATTGCGCACATCATTTTCTGTAAAAGGAATGATGTTTTTTAAATGAGGGCATAGGGGATGAAGTCAGGTGTATCCAGAGCAATCGCTTCTAAGGGCCTGTCCTGAGGAGAGATCATCAATGCAACCACATCATTGGGTCAGAACTTGACTAGCCAGTGGTTATGGCTATGGCTGGGTTCCCACGACCTCTTTCCATGCCAAATGTAGGCATTTCAGGCCTATAATGCCGCATGCCGAGACGGCTCCAATACGCTGGCAAACATCTGGCCATTCATTTGAATGTGCATATGGTTGTCAACGCTGTCAAAACGTACTTTCTGTCGTTAAATGGTGTGTCAAACGCACGATTTAGGGCCGTCAATAGGCCAGGTGCACATACCCTTACAGTCGGAAGAAAGTGGTCAACAACTTCGCACGTGCCATAGTGACATGACAGAAGTTGGGGTATGGTTTAGCTAGCCAGGAAAGGCCAAAGTTGTGAATAGAATTTACAGCATTCAAATGATGCAAAACAACGTTAGCAAACAGTGTTTTAAACTATCTGCATTACTAACTATATGCAAACTTACCAATCACTCCCTGCTCCCTCTCCAGCATCCCATCCCACTCGGGGTACAGACCGCGACACATGTAGGTCCATGCGTCCTCACGTGCATTCCGGTCACTATACCCAGCACTTGAGGTGTCCCAGATTTCTGGCCTACTATGCACCTACAAAATAAATACACAATGCATATTGCAGTTTGCTTGGTACTCAGGATTCACGGTGGAGCTGTTACATGTTGATCTGCCTTAGAATATGTACATACTGCAGGTGCTGCTAGGGTTAAACCATACATACTACACCACTTGAAACAACATGACATAAACATATACATGTACTTACCAGATTTATCAGGGACGAAACCTCCATGTCCATCCGTTGATATCTGGCCATTGCAGCCTGGGTTCAGAGTTTTCTGTCTGCTTTAGTAAAATCCTGTCAGGCTGCAAGCCGAAAATGGTGGCTTCCTTTCCTCTACAGAATGATGTCATATCCTGCTCCGGCTGGAAATCCGCAACACACCCGAAATCCGCACTACACATAACATCTGCGGACTTCATTGCGGAATTTAGAATCTCCATTGAAGTCAATGGAGAAATTCCGCCATGAGTCCGCAACCAGTCCGCCACTGGTCCGCAACAGACAGAGCATGCTGCGGACACCAAATTCCGCTCCGCAGCCTATGCCTAAACGAACACTGCTAAATAAAAGTGGAAGTCAATGGAGAAACGGCTCCGCTGCGGATTAACGCTGCGGAGTGTCCGCAGCGGAATGCAAGTGCAATTCCGCTACGTGGGGCTTTAGCCTTAAACTGACATTCAGAAGGGGTGTAGGCTTGAGGTAAACCAATCAGAGACAATGTAACAATATTTGTTATTCAGTAAAAAGCATACAATAAAATACATCCCAGATACATCATTATAATTCTTCACACATTATGTTTACAAGTTTCTTATCTCTCTCTTGGACAGAATGTCCTCGTGGAGATGGGGGAGACCTTCCCTCACGCATACTTGCCATCCTCCCATCTCACTCCCTGTCCATCTTTGCATGGGAACCAAGGTCAAAGATAAAACATACGAAATCAACATTACTTGTATTAAAGGAACAATGACTTTTCTATTCACTACAAAAGAACCAAGATGGGAACTCCAGACAAGACGCTGCTGCACGAAACTAAATCATTTACACATTATCATCACTTTCACATATTACATATCTTAGTAATTCGGCATCCTGCTTGATAATTTACAATGTAATTTCATACAGAGAATATAAGCAAATAAATCATCCTTCACACCATGTTACACCTTGATGACTTGTAGACCTCAACAGGAAATTTTGATTTCAGATCTGTTATTTTTTTAGTATTTCAATACATTATATTCCTGAACATGTACATGACATTCATGACTTTCATCTTACCAAGTTTCTGTACTTACCACTAGGTCATAATTTTCCAGCGAGGAGCAACTGTGACCTCTACACCCCCTATAGCTAGAACCATGTCCAAGGGGTGAACATGCAATACCCTGTAAGAATCCTTCATCCAATGCTTAACGTGACTCCCCAACTGGACTATAAGAGCTGTGACGTGTATGTGTCAAAGCCTCATGTCCGGTCTCTTCCTTACTCTTATAGCTCACTTCTATATTGATGGACTTTAATGACCCATCTAAGAGCTAGAAATTGGGACAAACTATGAAAAACACATTGACGAGAGGAAAGTCCGTCTGGAGGAGACCTGTAGTCGTGGCTGGAGGACTGTCCTTTCCTTGGGCTTAGAGGGCAATATGTAACGTGGCATCGTGATTACAGCATTTTACCTGGCACACTATATACAACGGAGACTTGGTATAGTTCATAGACCGAAACATCTGTTTTTTTTTTCTATAAAAGTTCCAATTCACTTATAGGCCTTCCAGTCTTCCCCTCCCTTTTTTTTTTTTTTTGTGTTTTGGGGACTGTAGCAACGGCCCACATGACGTTTGTCTGGATTTACAGAGTGCTCACATGGTCCCGGACGTTGGAGGGTAACTTATCTATGATTAAGCATTGAATCTTCCTGAAAGTTTTCATTGGGTGGTTTTGTGTACAACATTCGAGTTGCCGGTTTGCCGCCTCCGTGTTGTCACTGTGTTCAGATGGATGTTGCGCCACAAGTTCTAAAATATATAAGCGCTAGATGTTGAAAACCTAGTGCCCCCCCCCCCCCCCCTGATTCTATTGACCTGTTTGATGGCCTAAGCTGAGATCTGGGGAAACTTGGCCTCTCTGATCCCAGCACAAGGGGGAATTTAAATTGTACAAGAATATTGTCCTTCCTAAGGAGAGGCGTCTCCTGGTGGTGGATCTTGTCCGTCTTGATAAGTTCCTGGTGAAATATCTGCTGAATGTTTTAGTATAAAACCTAATGTGAGGTGTTTGCAGGACCTAATGATCAAATATGGGACAGTCTGGTCCAGGACCTTGGTTCCAGCAACTGCCCCAGTTACAAATGCACAGATTCTAAAATTTCCACCCGTCTCTCCAGCAAGGTTTCTTACAAGGAAGGTGGTCAACCTACTAAATACTGCGGTGTGATCCCTGAAGCCTTACATGGGGGTTAGTCACCAGCGCCCCCCTCCCCCAATGTGTGAGGACAGCCTAAACTGCTTCTAGTGTGCAGACCCTGCATACAGCACCCCCAATCTCAGCTTCCTAGAACTTCTGTGAATGTGACTTTGGATGTAGTTAATCCCCCCCCCCCCCCCTCCATCCCATCTTGGGTTACACTTTTTGGTAGAAAGTCATCTACTTGCTCCACCATTTATTGGACTAGTACTTCATGGATTGCACTCTGGTCATGGCTTATGTACATTTTAATTATCTCTGTACCCCAGATGTAGCAGAGCTGAGATTGTCATTTTCTTTCTTTATGCAGCATGACTGTCCATGGAGTCAGGACTACAGGGGAATCCACTGCACTAGCGTATGTAAGCCAATGGATCTAACACAATCACCACGGGCAAAACCCAGAGGTGTAACGTAAAGCTCCTGGGCCCCGATGCAAAATCTATATTCGGGCCCCTCACCTTCCATGTGCCACACATAATACTGGTGTTGTCTTATATGGCAGAGGGACCTTTGTGTCCCCTCAGGGACTAGACTAGGTTTCACTTGTACCCCTGGCTGTACCAAATGACTAAGTCAGCTCTGATACATCTGTATCTGTTTATATATAATAAAATATGTCTAAATTGACTGTCTTCTACCTGTGACTCTCCAGCCTTTGTGAAACTACAACTTCCATTATTCCCTGATACCCTGAGGATAGGAGTTGTCGTTTCACAAACTTTGACACTGTATTCAAAGGAGTTACCATTTCATCCACCTTTTCAATGTTTCTGATTTACAAAGGGTTAATAGTCTGTAATATGCTGCATGTACAAAGAATCAATAGATTGTGAGCTCTTGTGGCCAGCAGACATTATAGCATGTGATATTTGTATGTCCGGATTGTTGCTGTTTTCTGTCTATTTGTTGTATATTGTAATAAAAATTGTGTGTAGACCGCAACGTTGGGATTCCCTGTTACTTTATACCAATCCCAGGCCTGGGAAACAACATTGTCTACCACCCCCTTGTGATTGGTGGAAAGTGCAGCATGGGAGGTGGATGTTAAATGTGCCATGAACACCAAATATCCCCCAACCATTAATATTAAAGGGGTTGTACAAGATTAGAAAAACATGGCTGCTTCTTCCATAAAGAGCACCACCCCTATGCACAGGTTGTGAGTGGTACTGCAGATCAGCCCCTTTCACATCAATAGAGCTGAGCTACACTACCAGACACAAAGGAAACCCTAAGTAGGTGCTGCACTTTGTAACCGAAAGTTTGTTCACTGGTACAAGTGAATATAAAACTTTTGGAATATATCTGATTAGGAAAATGCCTCATTCACCACTTATAAACTCCCTCCCTCCTTACTGTTCACTCAGAATTTACTGCTGAATCGCTGTCTTCTAAACAATACGGACTATCAGCTCACTAACTGATCAGGTTACAGCTGCCCATAGAAGTCTATGGAGGAGAGAGCAGTGTGAGAGGCAGAGAGAACACTTACTAGGAGCTGTAGCAGCGTCTGTGACGATCTGACCCCAGTGGGGGATTTACAGCTACACTGCCCCTTACTGCTGTATAACCTCCTCCGTGCTGCTGCTTCTTGTAAGATTATGATTGTGTAGATTTAAACCTCTTAATATTCAAATATCTGAGCAGGATTTTTCCATTATCACTAGTGGGCAGGATGCTGCTGGAGACTAGATAGGCAGGATTAACGCAGTTGAAGGTAATACTGCCTGTGATCAGTAGTTTGCTTACAAAATGTGGTTGGAGTTGCTGGTCTTCTGCCCCAGAGACCAACTATGGCCATCTATTTATGGCAAATACCAAACCGCACACCCACTGCCGTCCCAATATCCAGCATTTACCAGGCTTTTTGCTGCCCATGGTGGAGATGGTAAAATTACATCATTTGATATATTTTGAAAGCTTTTCGGGAATGTTCTGCATGCGTGACAACACAAGTTATTGCATAGGGTGTTTTAAGGTTTAGTGATGGTATCAGGACCAGATTATATGGAGGGCAACCATGGCACGTGCATAGGGGGCCCTCAATCACCCACCTTTCCTGACCGTTACACCCCTGGCAATCACACTTTTTTTTATGGGTTGTGTATACACTGCTCACCTCTGACCCTCACATTTCAGGAAAACTGCGTCTCCAGCATGCTGCTGCTTTCAAAACTCCTGTAGATGTCCAACTTCACTTTGAAAGGGGCTCAGGTGAGGCTTAGGTCCCCACCAAATTATTATTTCCCAGTGGTCTATATTCTTACTAATATAGTGCAGTATAACCTACACCGGAAAGTGATCGAGGGAGAAGATCAGGGGCGTTGCTAACACTGGGCCTTTGTGGCCCAAGCCCTGAATCTTTGACTGGGTGCCCAGATTCCTGGGCGACTGCCACATTTAGTGGTGCAACTATAGGAGTCTCTATTGCGACCCGGCAACGAAGCCAAGTGGGGGCTGTGGCCCCCCTCACGGCATCTATAAAAAGATACTATAGTTATTGGGGCCAGTGTAATAAAATACATGGCCCTCTGTTACTATAGTAATAACTCTATACTCCTCTCCTCCCTGAGCGCAGCGGAAGTCCTGACGTCTTCTTGCGTCATGACGCTGTGTGCTGCGCCTGGTATCGGGACGTCCGCTGGAGCTGAAGAGGAGGGTAAGTGTAACGTTACTGTCTGCTGGGCTCCTGCATCTAAGCCAGAGGCATATCTAGGTTCTCCAGCACCCGGGGCAAAGGTTGTTTGGTGCCCCTTCCCCCAAACCTTTTTCCTGAAATCTCCTTGCCTTGTTTATTTTCAATACCAATCAATGAGGTGTTTTTCTTTTTCCACTTTTTTATTTTTTTTATGTAACTTGAGCATAAAACCATTTGCACATTTTACAAGCGATCTAGTTCTATAAGGGAATTACCATAACAACAAATTAAAAATAAAAAATAGAGGTCAGTGCTGGACTAAAACAAATTGTATAACTGAGGCTTATGAGAGCTGGCATCTCCTAGGAAGGAGAGGCCGGCCAGCACTCCAGTCCATCACCCTCGGGAAGTGATTAGGAATGACGGTCCATGGCTGTAGATGTTACATTACCCCCCAACATATGCCCCCCCCCCTCTTATTGGGACCAGAGTGAGAGGAATTTCTTAATGAGGGTAGGGGTATTGAGGTTCTCTTCTGACACCCAGGACCTCTCCTCTGGACCAAACCCCTTCCAATCCACTAAATTCCTTCCTCCTAGTCTCTTGTAGTCCAGGATCTCCTTCACTTCGAACACATTGGAAGAACCGCTGGGAGCAACTGCAGGACTAGGAATCTTACTGTAGCGGTTCACAACCACAGGCTTCAGGAGAAATGCATGAAAGGAGTTGGGGATTTTGAGTAGGAGGCAGCCAAAGTTTATAGGAGACCAGGTTAATTTGTTGCAGAATCTCAAAAGGTCAGGAACCTAGGAGCAAATTTGTGCGAAGGCACCTTCAAACTGATATTCCTTGAGGACAGCCAGACTTTGGTACCCAGAAGAAACCGAGGCAGCTCTCTTTTTGTATTTGCTTTTTGCTTCATGCGATTGACTGACCGCAGAATAGAGGACCGAGTCTGCTGTCAGATTTCTAGAAATTCCCCAAATGCAGTGTCCAGCAGTACCTGGGATGTAGCCGAAACAGAGCGGCATGGAAGCAGTGGACTCACTTGTGTGGTTGTTATATGAAAACTCGGCCCATGGAAGAAGCTGTACCCAGTCATCATGCTGCATGGAGATGAAATGGAGAATTATCTTTGTCATGATTTAATCCCCTCGACTTGACAATTGCACAGGATGGTAGGGTGAAAGTCCAATTTCGCATCTAGTAGTTTTACAGAGGGCTCTCCAGATTTTCGAGGTAAACTGAACCCCCCGATCAGACACTATATGAAGGGGCAAGTGGAAGATGTGCTGAATGAAGAGATTTGTCAGTCAAGGAGCAGAAGGTAGGCCATCAATGGAATAAAATGTGCCATCTTCGAGAACCGGTCTAACACCACCCAAACCGTATTGCATCCTGCTGTGGGAGGAAGATCTGTGACAAAGTCCATTGCAAAATGCTGCCAGGGTACATTGGGCTTAGGCAGAGTTTTGAGCAGACTGTCTCTTCTAATAAAGGTTGCTCACTCCAAGCCTGCCAAAGTCCACAATATCTTTGGGCAGCGTGGGCCACCAGAAACTATGAGCAATCAGATCTCGAGTATTATGAACTCCCACGTAACCAGCCGTTTTGGAGCGGTGTCCCCAGCGAAGGATTCTCCTCCTGGCTACCAACCGCACAAAAGTCCTCCCCAGAGGGATGTCTCTAACTTGCAGGGGATTAGCTGTAATAATGCAGGACAGGTCTATGATACATTGAAAACAGAAGACACTGTGGAGTCTCCTCCAACGACCTGGACAGGTCATCGGTCCTCACATTTTTGTCAGTGGGACGGTAGTGTAGCACAAATTGGAAACTGGTGAAGAACCGCGACCACCTGGCTTGACTGGGATTTAGCTGTTGAGCTGACTGGAGATAGGTGAGGTACTTGTGGTCGGTGTATATCAAGATGGGGTGAGCTTCGCTCTCTAGCAGATGTCTCCACTCTTCCACAGCCAATTTGATGGCCAGTAGCTCCCAATCCCCAATAGAGTAATTGCGCTCAATGGGGGGAAAGTCTCGAGTAATAGCCACACACTACCACCTTTCCTTTGAAGTTTCTCTGGAACAGAAGTGCAGCTGCACATACAGAGGAAGCATCCACCTCCAACGAGACCTGTCGAGACACGTCAGGATGATGGAGGATTGAGGCTGAAGTGAAGGCACTTTTGAGGCTATTAAATGCTGATTCTGCCTCTGGAATCCACATCTTGGCGATTTATACCTTTTCTTGGTAAGGGTAGAGATGGGGGGCTGTCCGTGATGAGAAGTTTGGGATAACGCTATATGGACACCAGGCCCTGAGGACGTTGCAATTCCAGGATGGACTTCACTCTCTTAGTATCCATCTTGAGGCCTTGATCTGAGATGTAGCCCAGGAAGGGGAAAGAGTTTTTTCAAAAATGCACTTCTCCAGCTTGGCATATAGGCTATTCTCCATTAATCGCATCAGAACTTGACGGACATGCCTCCGATGAGTCGTCCGATCTGGAGAGATCAAAATATCTTCTGAGATCTCCTCTAGGTCTGTGTTGTGGTCTATCTCGATGATATCATTGACTAATTCCTGGAAGACCGCTGGAGTGTTACACAGACCGAAGGGCATCACCAGGTATCCGTAGTGCCCGTCTTGAGCGTTGAATGCAGTATTCCACTCTTAACCTTGACTGATTCGGATCGAATTGTAAGCTCCACGTAAGTCTAGTTTAGAGAAAATTCTGCCCCCTCGTATATGGTCAAATAGTTTGGATATTAGTGGCAACGCGTATTTTTGTTCTTGACCGTGATCTTGTTGAGACAACAGTAGTCAATGCAGGGTCGAAGAGATCCATCTTTCTTTTTAACGAAGAAGAACCTGGTGCTGGCTGCGGAGGAATATTTTTGTATAAAACCCCTCTCCAGATTTTCATTGATATAGGCAGACATGGACTGAGTCTCTTGTGAGGAGAGAGGAAATACCTATGCACGGGTGAAGATGTCTGCAAATTGAGAAAAATTAGCATGTAATCCCGCTAATGACTGAGGCAGAAGAGGCTGGGCATGACAGATCTGTAACAGGCAGAGGTGGAGACATTTGGAGCCCCATTGGAGAACTACTCTGGAATTCCAGTCCAGGACTGGGACATGTAACTGGAGCCAAGGCAGACCCAGTAGAACAGGATTGACGACTTTAGGCAAGACCAGAAACATATTCAGTTCCGTAGGAAGGTCTCCAAATTGGAGCTTCAGTGGCTTGGTCTCGGACACGGGCAGAGGAAGTCCATTCACCGAAGCAACAGCCAAAGACTTCTCGAGAGGAACTGTGGGCAACTGGTGATGATCCACTAGGTCTTGTTGGATGAAGTTTTCTGTGGACCCAGAGTCAAGATAGGTAGCGATACGGTGCGTCTTCTGGCTGGAAACTGGTCATGGGAATGGACCGCTTAGAAGAGGATTTTTTTATTTAGCGCCGTTCCGCCTTGGGTTATCTCTCTAAGCAATCCTAAGCACTAGAGTTTTTGGCTTTTGGGGGCACAATCGCACAACATGGCCTCCGAGGCCGCAATACAAAGTCCTGAAGTGTCTGCATTGTTTTTCCTGGGCTGACCATTTCTGCCGGTCCACCTGCAAAGGCTCCTCTGGTGGAACAACGGATGAGGGCAGCAGGGATTGCTGGAAAGCAGGAGCCAGCCTAAAATCTTCGCTCCCGGCGAACCTCTATGGATTGCTCCCGGATCCTCACGTCAATCTGGATGTGTAGAAGAATGAGGTCATCCAGGGTAGGTGGCAGATCGTGAGTGGCGAGCACGTCCTTAATCTCAGAAAAAGGATGATCGCAGCACTGGTTTTTTTTCTTCAGAATTTCAAGGCAAATCCAGGAGGTGTATAATAATAATAAATTGATTTATTAGGCTACGCATTTCAACGCTGCACCAGCGTCTTCCTCAGGCCATGGGAAGAAAGCCTGATGAAGATGCTGGTGCAGTGTTGAAACGCGTAGCCTAGTCATTTATTATTATACACCTCCTTCTCCTGGATTTTCCTTGATAGCAGCGAGGTATTTGGTTCAGCTTTTCCTTTTTTATATATGCCTAAATGTGCGATTGCAATGTGTTACCAATTTGGACCTAGCTGCAGCTTCATCATAAATTATCTTGTCTAAAGTAGAGTTGTGCCTACCCTTGCACAACCTTAATAGGTGAGCACAATTACTAACACTATTCAGCCACCTACATCATCCTTGTGATCTGCACCATGTGGCGCCGTGTTTTTTTTTTGTTTTTTTTTTGTTTTGTTTTTTTTACTTTCTTTTAGGTTTTAATCTCACAAGACAGTCCCTGCCAGAAGGTAGACACCACGGAATCGTTGTTCCAGGTTAGTTCTGCCAGGGTATGGAGCTGAATGGCGTACTCACCCACGGAGAGGTCTCTCTGGCAAAGGGTCAGTAGAGCTGCAGCAGCAGAACACTCTCCCAGGTTTCTCAAATACTGTATGGAAAATCTGTATGAAACACTAAGTCACGGGTCTCTGGTCCTTGCTGTTCCCAAATGGGGTTTGCCCATGCCTGGTGCCCTTGCCAGGAAGGAGCGCAATTTATGAAGGCGATCCTTGCGTCATCAGAAAGGAGGCATTTGCATGCAGGCTGAAGTGGTTCTGGCATTTGTTCAGAAATTCCCTGCAGGTACTTGTGTCACCGTCAGAGCGAGGAGGTAGTGGTAGAAAGGGTCTGGAGTCTGTACTGACAGGAGGTGTAGCAGGAGCAACAGGTGCTGTGACTAATGCAGCTTGCGCATCCAGCCAATGTGCAATGGCATTCACTGCCTGGAGGAGTTGGTCCTGTCACGTCCGAAGGTCTCGCATGTCTGCCTGCATGACTTGTGACGTCGTCATAGTCTTGGGTTGACCAGCGAGTTCCATGGCGTGAGCATACAGTCACGATCCATGGGTATGTTGACCCACTGGGCTGCACCGCTGTAGCAGCTGGCCAAACAGTCTTTACAAAGTCCTAGTACTAGAGTACCTGTGATAGCCCAGACAGTAGAAGAGGCTTAGGCCCAGATGAAACTTGAAGGTAGATGACGCCACACTTGGAAGATGACACCAGATGTGGTGTATGACAGCAGACGTGACAGGTGGCACAACAAGGCTCCAACACTCTAAGGCTCAGGAACAAACACTGCACGAGATACAGGTAGCAGGACACAGCAAATGGTGCCTTAGTGTTGTCCTATTCCCAAGACTAATAAGGGAATACACAACAACTCTCAGGCAAGGATTGAAAGGGCAGAGCCCCTTTTATAGTCCATGGTGATTAGGGCTAATTATATTTTACATGTGTGCGCCCTTCAAGGCCGTGCATGAGTGCGCAGCCTACGAGACAATGCAGAGCAAAGCTGAAGTGAGTGCTGGCCAGCATTCACGAGTCCATGGACGCGGCCGTCGGGGGGCGAGTAGGAACCGTGGCCGTGAACGTTACATCCACATATAGACAGTAATGTCAGAGGCATCTCCAGACTCTGAGCAGATATACTGTATATGGACCGTGATGTCAGGGGCTTCCCCAGAGCGCTAGTATAACCTCTGTTCTGGGACTCCGGCTCTGGGGAAGCCCTTGACATTACTGTGTGTGTATATATATATGGACAGTGACTCTAGAAGCTTTCCCAGGGCTGGAGTCCTGGGAGTAGAGTCTATACCATACAGTGGCATCAGTCACCCAAAAGCTCTGTTAAAAAAAAAAATGTAAACCGTGTGGTATACTTGTATTTTTTTTTGGTTCCCTCAGGATGGATTAACCTGGTCCACAATTCTATTCTTCTTCCTTTAAAGAAAAAAGTATACCGACCGAGACCAGCCAAACGGAGGCCAAAAAGACACACTGTTATCCGTTGGGATACTGGAGTCTGATGAACATGTTTATTGTGTACGTCTGGAGAGTTCCTGACATACATGATAAACGTAGGTGAATAAAATGATGTGAATGAGGCCTTTTAAAATTGTGTTTGCTTTTTTATTAATACATTTCCTCTTTTGTGTGTGTGTGTGTGTGTGTGTGTGTGTGTGTGTGTTTTTTTTTTTTTTACAGGTTCGGTTGTTGGACTACTTCAGATTCGAGAACTGCTTCAGAGACAGCGTTTTTTATATTTTTAATAAAATGGTTAACAAGGGATGTGTGTTGGGGTTTATTTCAATAAAAAATATTTCTGTACGTCTGTCTGTTTTTTTCATAACTTTATTATTACTACTTTAGTAATGGCCTCTGTCTGTGTCCATTACCAAGGTGAGGCTTAATGTTAGCTGGTGAACAGGCGAACCCTGACCTGCCATCGTTACCAGGGTGGCATCATTCGGCTGGGAAGGCTTAAACACCATGGCCCTTCCCCTTTCTGGTAATGCTAGGCTTCTGCTGTGGTGTTGAATCTGGCTAGTTCTGGGTGGTTGTAATGCTATATACAGGTAGTACGGTGTTGGGCACTCTCTACAGGTGTCTTTAATTAAAGGTCCCAGAAATGCCAAACTTCCCCCTCAGCATAAGTACAAGGCTTGGACCCTTTATCTAAGGCCCCATGCACACGACCGTAAAATCGCCCGTAATTACGGTCATATTCGTTTCAATGGCCGACTGAAACACAAAGGGGTCCGTGCCATAGAAACTTGCTGGAAAAAAGGATGCGTTCTATTTTTTATTTTACGGGCTGTGCTCCCATTATAGACGGCTGTTGGCTGTGCCAGTAGTTTCGGGTCATAATTACTGCACAGTCGTGTGCCTGGAGCCTGAGCCGATCATGTATGATACTGACTGCTCGGACCTTGTATCTCAGCATATCATATTTAATACTGACTGCTGGGACCATTTATCCAATCCTATCCAGTGGTGTAGCGCTAGGGGCTGTAATCTTAGTTGCTGTGTCTGAGATAGATAAATAGATGGATATCAAGAAAGTTTGATCCGCACATTCCATCAAAATGAGAAAACCGTGTATACAGGAGCAAGAATGTCTGACTGTGAACAATACGTTACACAAGAAAATGGCAAAAGCACGCTGTGAACACTAATGCCACCGAGACACTGTATAGAAATAAACATGCATTACTACTCAATCTATTTACAATAGGGAGGTTCTTAGTGTGCATTTTAATCAAATTGTGTGAGCTTACCTGCCACGACAAGTATGTGAAACCCTATGCTGCACATACACCCAGAACTGGGACTAAGCCTACATCTATCTGGGGATGGTAGGAACCCGCATTAGACTAATTAAAATCACCCAGGGTAGAATGGGAGGAATGCAAGATCAAAAATGGAGGCAGTCACAAAAAAACAAAGTTTCATCAGCACATTCCAACAAAATTAAAAATAAAATAAAGTGTAGACATGTGCAAGAAAATTATTCAGTGACTACAATGGGGGGGGGGGGGGAGATGGGCTGTCTTTACCGGTGCTGAATAGAAACAGGGCGAGAATTAACAAAACGGTGGCTAATTTGTCCGGTTAAATGGGGGTTTGGTGGTTTGTCACTGGCCGTTGGAAACTAAGGGGTCCTATAGTGGTAAGAATGGGGTTCACTTGTCAGATGTGGGCCTTAATATATTGAATTTTTGGCTCTAGTTTGGCCTGGAAATGAGTTTTCATGCTGTGGCGGGTCCTTGGCACCGGTAGGTTATGTTTTATATATTGCAGTCTTAGACACAATATATTGGTTTTATTTTAACAGTTATGATGGCGGTGGATTTGGGCTTCTCTAAGGGGCGGACCCTGGGCAGCGGGGTACAGAGTGGAGTTGCAGCGTACCCGTGGTGATGCCACTGTAGCTTACATGGTCACGACTTGTGGTTTAAGGGTATTGCTTCATTTATATTGGCTGTTGTCAAGGACTCAGCCACTTATTGGTAATATGGTAACTATGTTGTACTATGTTTACACTTGGATTTATATATCTTACTTGTGTCAAAAAGAAAACCCTTAATAAAGCTGTGACGAGCACCTCCCAATGTTACTTGTCTGTGTCAATGTGTATTTATTAGTTAGGAGGCTGTTTTGTTTGGCCCCTTGTCGCTTTTGCCATCGTCATGTATGACCATTGGCCGGCTGCATTCTATGATGTCACATCTGATGTATAATGCAGTCACCCGGAGCACACACACTCTGCCTGAGAACACCGAGAATTGCATTAAACTGCTCCCACTCCAGTCCCTATCCCTCCCCTGCGCTGCCGCAACTTTTTAATACATTTTACAGTAATGGGCGGCCATGGCCCTAAATGTCTATGGGGGATGACCGGCCCGGGGGGCACCACAGATAACAGTGATAACGCTCGGAGTACAGATAATGTAGTAGTGCTACCTGCAGAAAGCAAGATACCACCAGAGATGTGGAGGGAGGCTAGAGAGCAGCGATCACTGGAGGTAAAAGACATGTTATGGGGAGAGGGGAGGTAACCACATGTACAGTGAACAGGACATTACACAAGCAGAATATAAGTGCTGGTAATGTGACTGCATATGAGACCGGGTTACAGAGACACTTCAGCTACAGACAGTACATTACTAATCAATCCATTTGCACACTGTTTCTAAAGATCGGAAAACCACTTTAATATCGGCCAGGTTGACAAAAATGACATTGTGTTTTACATATGACACAGGCACATTTAAAGGAGATGTCCAGTTTCGAAAACCCATTTTAATCCTACTTGGGAATTCTGTTTTAACAGAGAGTGGTCCTATGTTCAGGTTCCCCATCCCATGACCAGACTGGAGAGCGGTTACAAAGTCTCTCGCTCCGGAGGAACTGTCCTGTATTACACAGACAACACATTGATATGAATGGGCACTGTACAATGCTTAATACTCCCTGTGGGGGCGCTGCAGGGAAATTATACACTTACTACCAGGTAACCCACCAGACTACATCTGATTGTTTGGGGTCTCAGCAGGGGGACACTTTACCATCAGTTTATTGTCATGGGACCCTTCTAACACGTAGGGATCGTCCAAAGTGGAGAACTGCTTTAAAAACTTTAATTTTTTTGCATAATTTCTTTTTGTTAGAATTCTTCCCCGGACTTTCATCTGATCAGAGGGTGTCCTACTTCTGGGACCTCCAGCCATCAGCTTAATCTATGAGGGAATCTGGTATGAAATGTCCAGTTCCCTTGCAGTAAATAAACATTACCCAGGACTCATTGATATGACTAGACTGTCCGTGTAATGCATGAATGTGTTTGGTCCTCCACAGTGAGGGGCGCTCTTTGTAGACTTTCTCCACTCTGGTCAGGAGATGAGGATCCGGAATACAAAATTCTCTAATATGGTGATTCAAAAATGTTTTTCTAAATTAGACAACCCCTTTAATGGACTAAGGTTATACATATCATAGACAATGCGACTCCTATGGGGCCCTAGTTAATCCCTTTGGCTAGTTGGTGAAGGAACCTCTGCGGGACTCCCCTCTACAGACAATCTATATTGCAAGCAAACAAAAAGGTAGAGAATTGGCTCAAGGGTATTTGAAAGAGCGTGAAGGAAACAACAACCTGGCCCTACTGTCCCTGGTGGCATAACCTGGCACAGCAATGGTGAGCCCATTATGTTCTTTTGCTATGGTGTCACTGACCATGAACATATATACAGTTATCTTGTCTGTTATTTTCTGAGCCCATAAAGGGGTCTTCTTGTTTAGCCGGGAATCAGCCAGAGCAACTGATCAGTGCGGGGTCCAGGTATCGAACTCCCACCGATCATATACTTATGACCTATCCTGAGGTAGGTTATCAGTATGAAAAACCTGTCTGTGCCCGAACAACCCCTTTAAGACCTGGCCATCTATGAGCCAGAGAGGAGAGCAAAACTTGGCTACTTTGTTCCAGAAACAGCGCCACACTTGTCCATGGGTTGTGTCTGGTATTGCAGCTCAGCTCTATTCAAGTAAATACCCTATTTACTGCAATACCACAATGAACCTGTGGACTTGTGTGGTGCTGTTTTTTTTTATGATAGCAGCCATGTATGTCTAATCCTGCACAACCCCTTAAATGTGAATGGACATTGTATAATACCACATAGGTATCTGCAGAGAAATGAGCAGCCGCCCTCAGCTTCCCACAGCGATAAAGACTTTCATAGGCCCCTTTATTCTGCTGAATATTACACCCCTGCCCAATAACTGTGTGATAACAGCCACGATCAATGTGCGAGAAGCAGATATAATAAAATATTAGATTTATTTTTAATAGTGATCTATATATGAAAAAACGTTACCACAAAGCCCTGAAAGCTCCGCTAGATACTAAACTCCACCACATGCTGAGAATAAGGACACAGGAGACTTGTTATATGGAAGAAGAGTCATTTTATTATATGTATTTTATATGTATATTATTCATGTGAAGGACATCCCTACACCTAAAGCTGTTGATCCAGAAGAAGGCAAAAAACCCTGGACACGTTTGGCCAATTAGTATCACAGGGGGAAAATTCCTTCTTGACCCCAGAAAATGTCGATCAGTTATAAACCATGGATCAAAGCCGCTAATACTATTACTAGATGTGATACAGGATCGTCTGTCCTAGATCTATCGCCCTGACTGCTGGTTACTAAGGACTGTGAGTGGTTGTGGATGTCCTGACCTGTGGAACTGTGTTATATAATGGTGAGGTATTAGTGTATATATTATAGTGAGGTACTAGTGTATATATTATAGTGAGGTACTAGTGTATATATTATAGTGAGGTATTAGTGTATATATTATAGTGAGGTACTAGTGTATATATTATAGTGAGGTACTAGTGTATATATTATAGTGAGGTACTAGTGTATATATTATAGTGAGGTACTAGTGTATATAATATAGTGAGGTACTAGTGTATATAATATAGTGAGTACTAGTGTATATATTATAGTGAGGTACTAGTGTATATATTATAGTGAGGTATTAGTGTATATATTATAGTGAGGTACTAGTGTATATATTATAGTGAGGTATTAGTGTATATAATATAGTGAGTACTAGTGTATATATTATAGTGAGGTACTAGTGTATATATTATAGTGAGGTATTCGTGTATATATTATAGTGCGGTACTAGTGTATATATTATAGTGAGGTATTAGACATTATAATATAGTGAGGTACTAGTGTATATATTATAGTGAGGTATTCGTGTATATATTATAGTGCGGTACTAGTGTATATATTATAGTGAGGTACTAGTGTATATATTATAGTGAGGTACTAGTGTATATATTATAGTGAGGTACTAGTGTGTATATTATAGTGAGGTATTAGTGTGTATATTATAGTGAGGTACTAGTGTATATATTATAGTGAGGTACTAGTGTATATAATATAGTGAGGTATTATTGTATATATTATAGTGAGGTACTAGTGTAAATATTATAGTGCGGTATTAGTGTATATATTATAGTGAGGTACTAGTGTATATATTATAGTGAGGTATTAGTGTATATATTATAGTGAGGTACTAGTGTAAATATTATAGTGCGGTATTAGTGTATATATTATAGTGAGGTACTAGTGTATATATTATAGTGAGGTACTAGTGTATATATTATAGTGAGGTACTAGTGTATATATTATAGTGAGGTACTAGTGTATATATTATAGTGAGGTATTAGTGTATATAATATAGTGAGTACTAGTGTATATATTATAGTGAGGTACTAGTGTATATATTATAGTGCGGTACTAGTGTATATATTATAGTGCGGTACTAGTGTATATATTATAGTGAGGTACTAGTGTATATATTATAGTGAGGTACTAGTGTATATATTATAGTGAGGTATTCGTGTATATATTATAGTGCGGTACTAGTGTATATATTATAGTGAGGTATTAGACATTATAATATAGTGAGGTACTAGTGTATATATTATAGTGAGGTATTCGTGTATATATTATAGTGCGGTACTAGTGTATATATTATAGTGAGGTACTAGTGTATATATTATAGTGAGGTACTAGTGTATATATTATAGTGAGGTACTAGTGTGTATATTATAGTGAGGTATTAGTGTGTATATTATAGTGAGGTACTAGTGTATATAATATAGTGAGGTATTATTGTATATATTATAGTGAGGTACTAGTGTAAATATTATAGTGCGGTATTAGTGTATATATTATAGTGAGGTACTAGTGTATATATTATAGTGAGGTACTAGTGTATATATTATAGTGAGGTACTAGTGTATATATTATAGTGAGGTACTAGTGTATATATTATAGTGAGGTATTAGTGTATATATTATAGTGAGGTACTAGTGTATATATTATAGTGAGGTACTAGTGTATATATTATAGTGCGGAACTAGTGTATATATTATAGTGTGGTACTAGTGTATATATTATAGTGCGGTACTAGTGTATATATTATAGTGAGGTACTAGTGTATATATTATAGTGAGGTACTAGTGTATATATTATAGTGAGGTACTAGTGTATATATTATAGTGCGGTACTAGTGTATATATTATAGTGAGGTACTAGTGTATATATTATAGTGAGGTATTAGCGTATATATTATAGTGAGGTACTAGCGTATATATTATAGTGAGGTACTAGTGTATATATTATAGTGAGGTATTAGTGTATATATTATAGTGAGGTACTAGTGTATATAATATAGTGAGGTACTAGTGTATATATTATAGTGAGGTACTAGACATTATAATATAGTGAGGTATTAGTGTATATATTATAGTGAGGTACTAGTGTATATATTATAGTGAGGTACTAGTGTATATATTATAGTGAGGTACTAGTGTATATATTATAGTGAGGTACTAGTGTATATATAATAGTGAGATACTAGACATTATAATATAGTGAGGTACTAGTGTATATATTATAGTGCGGTACTAGTGTATATATTATAGTGAGGTACTAGACATTATAATATAGTGAGGTACTAGTGTATATATTATAGTGCGGTACTAGACATTATAATATAGTGAGGTACTAGTGTATATAATATAGTGTGGTACTAGTGTATATATTATAGTGAGGTACTAGTGTATATAATATAGTGAGGTATTAGTGTATATATTATAGTGAGGTACTAGTGTATATATTATAGTAAGGTACTAGTGTATATATTATAATGAGGTACTAGACATTATAATACAGTGAGGTATTAGTGTGTATATTATAGTGCGGTACTAGTGTATATATTATAGTGCGGTACTAGACATTATAATATAGTGAGGTATTAGTGTATATATTATAGTGCAGTACTAGTGTATATATTATAGTGAGGTATTAGTGTATATATTATAGTGAGGTACTAGTGTATATATTATAGTGAGGTACTAGTGTATATATTATAGTGAGGTACTAGTGTATATATTATAGTGCAGTACTAGTGTATATATTATAGTGAGGTACTAGACATTATAATATAGTGAGGTACTAGTGTATATATTATAGTGCGGTACTAGACATTATAATATAGTGAGGTACTAGTGTATATATTATAGTGAGGTACTAGTGTATATAATATAGTGAGGTATTAGTGTATATATTATAGTGAGGTATTAGTGTATATATTAGTGAGGTACTAGTGTATATATTATAGTGAGGTACTAGTGTATATATTATAGTGCGGTATTAGTGTATATATTATAGTGAGGTATTAGTGTATATATTATAGTGAGGTACTAGTGTATATATTATAGTGAGGTACTAGTGTATATATTATAGTGCAGTACTAGTGTATATATTATAGTGAGGTACTAGACATTATAATATAGTGAGGTACTAGTGTATATATTATAGTGCGGTACTAGACATTATAATATAGTGAGGTACTAGTGTATATAATATAGTGTGGTACTAGTGTATATATTATAGTGAGGTACTAGTGTATATAATATAGTGAGGTATTAGTGTATATATTATAGTGAGGTATTAGTGTATATATTAGTGAGGTACTAGTGTATATATTATAGTGAGGTACTAGTGTATATATTATAGTGCGGTACTAGTGTATATATTATAGTGAGGTACTAGACATTATAATATAGTGAGGTACTAGTGTATATATTATAGTGCGGTACTAGACATTATAATATAGTGAGGTACTAGTGTATATAATATAGTGTGGTACTAGTGTATATATTATAGTGAGGTACTAGTGTATATATTATAGTGAGGTACTAGTGTATATATTATAGTGAGGTACTAGTGTATATATTATAGTGAGGTACTAGTGTATATATTATAATGAGGTACTAGACATTATAATACAGTGAGGTATTAGTGTGTATATTATAGTGCGGTACTAGTGTATATATTATAGTGCGGTACTAGACATTATAATATAGTGAGGTATTAGTGTATATATTATAGTGCAGTACTAGTGTATATATTATAGTGAGGTATTAGTGTATATATTATAGTGAGGTACTAGTGTATATATTATAGTGCGGTACTAGACATTATAATATAGTGAGGTATTAGTGTATATATTATAGTGCGGTACTAGTGTATATATTATAGTGAGGTACTAGTGTATATAATATAGTGAGGTATTAGTGTATATATTATAGTGAGGTATTAGTGTATATATTATAGTGAGGTACTAGTGTATATATTATAGTGCGGTACTAGACATTATAATATAGTGAGGTACTAGTGTATATATTATAGTGAGGTACTAGTGTATATATTATAGTGAGGTACTAGTGTATATATTATAGTGAGGTACTAGACATTATAATATAGTGAGGTATTAGTGTATATATTATAGTGAGGTACTAGTGTATATATTATAGTGCGGTACTAGTGTGTATATTATAGTGAGGTACTAGTGTATATAATATAGTGCGGTACTAGTGTATATATTATAGTGAGGTATTAGTGTATATATTATAGTGAGGTACTAGTGTATATATTATAGTGAGGTACAAGACATTATAATATAGTGAGGTATTAGTGTATATATTATAGTGAGGTACTAGTGTATATATTATAGTGCGGTACTAGACATTATAATATAGTGAGGTACTAGTGTATATATTATAGTGAGGTACTAGTGTATATATTATAGTGAGGTACTAGTGTATATATTATAGTGAGGTACTAGACATTATAATATAGTGAGGTATTAGTGTATATATTATAGTGAGGTACTAGTGTATATATTATAGTGCGGTACTAGTGTGTATATTATAGTGAGGTACTAGTGTATATATTATAGTGCGGTACTAGTGTATATATTATAGTGCGGTACTAGTGTATATATTATAGTGAGGTACTAGTGTATATATTATAGTGCGGTACTAGACATTATAATATAGTGAGGTACTAGTGTATATATTATAGTGAGGTACTAGTGTATATATTATAGTGCGGTACTAGTGTATATATTATAGTGAGGTATTAGTGTATATATTATAGTGAGGTATTAGTGTATATATTATAGTGAGGTATTAGTGTATATAATATAGTGAGGTACTAGTGTATATATTATAGTGCGGTACTAGTGTATATATTATAGTGAGGTATCAGTGTATATATTATAGTGCGGTATCAGTGTATATATTATAGTGAGGTATTAGTGTATATATTATAGTGAGGTATTAGTGTATATATTATAGTGAGGTACTAGTGTATATATTATAGTGCGGTACTAGTGTATATATTATAGTGAGGTATTAGTGTATATATTATAGTGAGGTATTAGTGTATATATTATAGTGAGGTACTAGTGTATATATTATAGTGCGGTACTAGTGTATATATTATAGTGAGGTATTAGTGTATATATTATAGTGAGGTATTAGTGTATATATTATAGTGAGGTATTAGTGTATATAATATAGTGAGGTACTAGTGTATATATTATAGTGCGGTACTAGTGTATATATTATAGTGAGGTATCAGTGTATATATTATAGTGCGGTATCAGTGTATATATTATAGTGAGGTATTAGTGTATATATTATAGTGAGGTACTAGTGTATATATTATAGTGAGGTACTAGTGTATATATTATAGTGAGGTATTAGTGTATATAATATAGTGAGGTATTAGTGTGTATATTATAGTGAGGTATTAGTGTGTATATTATAGTGAGGTATTAGTGTGTATATTATAGTGAGGTACTAGTGTATATAATATAGTTAGGTATTAGTGTATATATTATAGTGAGGTACTAGTGTATATATTATAGTGAGGTACTAGTGTATATAATATAGTGAGGTACTAGTGTGTATATTATAGTGAGGTATTAGTGTGTATATTATAGTGAGGTACTAGTGTATATAATATAGTGAGGTATTAGTGTATATAATATAGTGAGGTATTAGTGTGTATATTATAGTGAGGTACTAGTGTATATATTATAGTGAGGTATTAGTGTATATAATATAGTGAGGTATTAGTGTATATATTTTAGTGAGGTACTAGTGTATATATTATAGTGAGGTACTAGTGTATATATTATAGTGAGGTATTAGTGTATATATTATAGTGCGGTACTAGTGTATATATTATTGTGAGGTATTAGTGTATATAATATAGTGAGGTACTAGTGTATATATTATAGTGAGGTACTAGTGTATATATTATAGTGCGGTACTAGTGTGTATATTATAGTGAGGTATTAGTGTGTATATTATAGTGAGGTACTAGTGTATATATTATTGTGAGGTATTAGTGTATATAATATAGTGAGGTACTAGTGTATATATTATAGTGAGGTACTAGTGTGTATATTATAGTGAGGTATTAGTGTGTATATTATAGTGAGGTACTAGTGTATATATTATAGTGAGGTACTAGTGTGTATATTATAGTGCGGTACTAGTGTGTATATTATAGTGAGGTATTAGTGTGTATATTATAGTGAGGTACTAGTGTATATAATATAGTGAGGTATTAGTGTATATATTATAGTGAGGTATTAGTGTGTATATTATAGTGAGGTACTAGTGTATATATTATTGTGAGGTATTAGTGTATATAATATAGTGAGGTACTAGTGTATATATTATAGTGAGGTACTAGTGTATATATTATAGTGAGGTACTAGTGTATATATTATAGTGAGGTACTAGTGTATATATTATAGTGAGGTACTAGTGTATATATTATAGTGAGGTACTAGTGTATATATTATAGTGAGGTACTAGTGTATATATTATTGTGAGGTATTAGTGTATATAATATAGTGAGGTACTAGTGTATATATTATAGTGAGGTACTAGTGTATATATTATAGTGCGGTACTAGTGTGTATATTATAGTGAGGTATTAGTGTGTATATTATAGTGAGGTACTAGTGTATATATTATAGTGAGGTACTAGTGTATATATTATAGTGAGGTATTAGTGTATATAATATAGTGAGGTACTAGTGTATATATTATAGTGAGGTACTAGTGTATATATTATAGTGAGGTATTAGTGTGTATATTATAGTGAGGTACTAGTGTATATAATATAGTGAGGTATTAGTGTGTATATTATAGTGAGGCATTAGTGTGTATATTATAGTGAGGTACTAGTGTGTATATTATAGTGAGGTACTAGTGTATATATTATAGTGAGGTACTAGTGTATATATTATAGTGAGGTACTAGTGTATATAATATAGTGAGGTACTAGTATATATATTATAGTGAGGTATAAGTGTATATATTATAGTGAGGTACTAGTGTATATATTATAGTGAGGTATTAGTGTATATATTATAGTGAGGTATTAGTGTGTATATTATAGTGAGTACTAGTGTATATATTATAGTGAGGTACTAGTGTATATATTATAGTGAGGTACTAGTGTATATATTATAGTGAGGTACTAGTGTATATATTATAGTGAGGTACTAGTGTATATATTATAGTGAGGTACTAGTGTATATATTATAGTGAGGTACTAGACATTACAATATAGTGAGGTACTAGTGTATATATTATAGTGAGGTATTAGTGTGTATATTATAGTGCGGTACTAGTGTATATATTATAGTGCGGTACTAGACATTACAATATAGTGAGGTACTAGTGTATATATTATAGTGCGGTACTAGACATTATAATATAGTGAGGTATAGCTCTTGCCACATTAAAAAAATTGGGTGTGGCTTAGCAAGAAGGGGCAGGGCCAACCCTGGCCAACAAATTTACATTAATTTATGCCAGAAATTGTCATAAATTATAGTAAAAATAGACAGCAACCCGTCGCTGGCAGAGATTTCAGATTGTAGCGCACATCACACCTGTAGGGAGACGCCTTTTTAATAATTTTGCCACATCTTGCTCCAGGCCTCGTCTGTCAGAAAAGTGACATATGAAAAGTCCGTATTAGTAAATCTGGGCCTTAGTATTTATATTATAGTGAAGTAATAGATTATAAATACTAATATCTCTCCATTATATTATAGTTCAGTATTAACATTTATATTAGGGCCTATTCACATCATGTTTTTCCTTCCCTCGAAGGCATACGTCAGGTGGAGTCCCGAAGTATACCTCCGACAGAAGGCAGCAGCGTATCCCACTGTATAGATATACAGTGGGATATGTCTCCCGAACTCACCGGACACAGCACTACTTTAAAGAGGCTCTGTCACCAGATTTTGCAACCCCTATCTGCTATTGCATCAGATAGGCGCTGCAATGTAGATTACAGTAACGTTTTTATTTTTAAAAAACGAGCATTTTTGGCAAAGTTATGACCATTTTCGTATTTATGCAAATGAGGCTTGCAAAAGTCCAACTGGGCGTGTTTAAAGTAAAAGTACAACTGGGCGTGTATTGTGTGTGTTACATCGGGGCGTGTTTACTACTATTACTAGCTGGGCGCTCTGATGAGAAGTATCATCCACTTTTCAGAACGCCCAGCTTCTGGCAGTGCAGATCTGTGACGTCACTCACTGGTCCTGCATCGTGTCGGCACCAGAGGCTACAGTTGATTCTGCAGCAGCATCAGCATTTGCAGGTAAGTAGCTACATCGACTTACCTGCAAACGCCGATGCTGCTGCAGAATCATCTGTAGCCTCTGGTGCCGATGTGTCCTCGCTCGTCCGACACGATGCAGGACCTGTGAGTGACGTCACAGCGTGATCTCTCGAGAACACGCTGTGTCTGCACTGCCAGAAGCTGGGCGTTGTGAAGAGAAGTGGATGACACTTCTATACACAACGCCCAGCTAGTAATAGTAGTAAACACGCCCCGATGTAACACACACAATACACGCCCAGTTGTACTTTTACTTTTCAACACGCCCAGTTGTACTTTTGCAAGCCTCATTTGCATAAATACGAAAATGGTCATAACTTGGCCAAAAATGCTCGTTTTTTAAAAATAAAAACGTTACTGTAATCTACATTGCAGCGCCTATCTGCTGCAATAGCAGATAGGGGTTTCAAAATCTGGTGACAGAGCTTCTTTAAGCGATGAGCCAGTTTAAGTCCCTGAAGTCACTGTTCATACATGAAAAGTGATGTCCGGGGCTTTCAGTTATGGAGTCCACGGCAATAGCATCGCAAGCACTCTGGCTGGAAAATCCTGTCTTGGGAACTCCCATTCCGTCACTGTTCATATAAAAACAATGAAGTTAGGAGCTTAAAAAAAACAAAATTCCACGGCCAGAGCGTGAGCAACTCTCTTGCCGGGGATTCCGCTCCTGAAGGCGTCCCTGACATCACTATCCATGTATGCGAGAGTGACGTCAGGAGCTTTAATACAGCAAAATCCTCAGCCAGAGTGCCGGCAGCATTCTGGCCGGTAATTCCGTTTCTGGTAAAGCCCCTGACTACACTGTCCATAATGGACAAAGACATCAGAAGCTTTAAGAAACCGGAATCCCCATCCAGAGCGGCGGTGATGCTTTGCCATGAAATCCACTCCTGGAGGAGTTCCTGAAGTCACTGTCCATATATAGGAAAGTGATGTCAGGAGCTTTAGGATGTTGAATTCCTCTGCCAGATCGTCGGCAAAGCACTGGCCAGGAATTTCGCTCCTGATAGAGCCCCTGATGTCACTGTCCATTAATGCACAGTGACGTCAGGAGCTTTAAGATGCCGGAATCCCCAGCCAGAGCATCGGCAATGCTCTGGCCAGTGATTCCACTCCTAAAGTAGTCCAAAACGTCACTGTCCATGTATGGACAGTGATGTCAGGAGCTTCAAGAAGCCGAAATCCCAGCCACAGTGACGGCATCGTTCTGGCTAGGGATTCCACTCCTGGAAGAGTCCCTGACGTCACTGTCCATATATGGACAGTGATGTCAGGAGCTTTAGGATGCTGAATTCCTCGGCCAGATCGTCGACAACGCTCTGGAAAGGAATTCTGCTCCTGATAGAGCCCCTGATGTCACTGTTCATTAATGGACATTGACATCAGGAGCTTTAAGACGCCGGAATCCCCAGCCAGATCATAGGCAAACCTCTGGCCGGAGATTTCGCTCCTAAAGGAGTCCATGACATCACTGTCCAAATATGAACACTGATGTCAGGAGCTTCAAGAAGCTGGAATCCCTGCCAGAGCGGCGACAACGCTTTGGCTGGGGACTCTGCTTCTGAAAGAGTCCCTGACATCACTGTCCATGTATGGACAGTGATGTCAGGAGCTTCAAGAAGCCGAAATCCCAGCCACAGCGACGGCATCATTCTGGCTAGGGATTCCGCTCCTGGAAGAGTCCCTGACGTCACTGTTCATATATGGACAGTGATGTCAGGAGCTTTAAGATGCCGAAATCCTTGGCCGGAGCGTTGACAATGCTCTGGCCGAGAATTCCGCTACTATTAAGTCCCTGATGTCACTGTACATATATGGACAGTGAAGTCTGGAGCTTTAAGAAGCCAGAATCCCTGGCAAGAGAGACAGCAATACTCTAGCCAGAGATTTCCTTACAGGAGGTGCCCCTGATGTCACTGTGCATATATGGACAGTGAAGTCAGGAGCTTTAAGAAACCGGAATCCCTGGCCAGAGGGACGGCAATGCTCTGGCCAGAGATTCAGCTCCAGGAGGTGCCCCTGACGTCACTGCCCATGTCTGGAGTGATATTAGGAGTTTTAGGATGCCAAATTCCTCGGCCAGATCATCGGCAACGCACTGGCCAGGAATTCCACTCCTGATAGAGCCCCTGATTTCACTGTCCATTAATGGACTCTGACGTCAGCAGGTTTAAGATGCCAGGAATCCTAGCCAGAGTGGCAGCATCACTCTGGCTAGGGATTCTGCTCCTGGAAGAGTCCCTGACATATGTGGACAGTGATGTCAGGAGATTTAAGATGACAAAATCCTCGGCCAGAGTGTCGGCAATGCTCTGGTTGGGAATTCGGATACTATTCACTGACGTCACTGTATATATATGGACAGTGAAGTCAGGAGCTTTAAGAAGCCAGAATTTCTGGCAAGAGAGATGGCAACGCTCTGGCCAGAGATTTCCTCACAGGAGGAGCCCCTGACGTCACTGTCCATATATGGACAGTGAAGTCAAAAGCTTTAAGTAGCCGGAATACCTGGCCAGAGAGACGGCAACGCTCTGGCCAGAGATTCTGCTCCAGGAGTTGCTCCTTATGTCACTATCCATATATAGAGTGATGTCAGGAGCTTTAGTATGCCAAATTCCTCGGCCAGATTGTCGGAACCACTCTGGAAAGGAATTCCGCTCCTGATAGAGCCCCTGATGTCACTGTTTATTAATGGACAGTGACGTCAGGAGCTTTGAGATGCCGGAATCCCCAGCCAAAGCATCTGTCCAGAGATTCTGCTCCTAAAGCAGTCCATGGTGTCACTTTTCAAATATCAAAATTTACGTCAGGAGCTTCAAGAAGCCCGAATGCCGGCCAGAGTGGTGCCAACGCTCTGGCTGGGGATTCCGCTCCTGGAGGATTTCTTCACGTCAATGTCCATATATGGACAGTGATGTCAGGAGCTTCAAAAAGCCGTAATCCCGGCCAGAGCGGCAGCAATACTCTGTCTGGGGATTCTGCCCCTGAAGGAGTCCCTGACGTCACTGCCCATATATGGAGAGTAATCTCTGGAGCTTTAGGATGCCAAATTCCTCGGCCATATCGTCGTCAACGCTCTGGAAAGGAATTCCGCTCCTGATAGAGTTCCTGATGTCACTGTCCATTAATGGACAGTAATGTCAGGAGCTTTAAGATGCCAGAATCACGAATCAGAGCGGCGGCAACACTCTGACTAGGGATTCCGCTTTAGGCGGCAACGCTCTGGCCGGGATTTTCAATATTGTAGAGTCCCTGACGTCACTGTCCATATATCAACTGTATCGTCAGAAGCTTTAAGAAGCTGGAATCGCCGGCCACAGCGTTGTCAACTCTCTAGCTGGGAATTCATCTATTGGTAGAACCCCTGACATCAATGTCCACATATGGACAGTGACATCAGGAGCTTTATGATGCCGGAATCCAAAGCCAGAGTATCGGCAATGCTCTGGTCGGAGATTCCGCTCCTGAAGTAGTCCATGACATCACTGTCCATATATGGACAGTGATGCCAGGAGCTTTAAGATGTCAGAATACCCTGTAAAAGTGTCAGAAAAGCTCTGGCCAGACATTCCGCACCAGAAAGAGTCCATGACGTCATCATCCATATATGGACAATGACATCAGGAGCATTAAGATACCAGAATCCCCAGCCATAGCAGAGGCAACACTCTGGCTGGGGATTACGCTCCAGGACGAATCCATAACAACACTATCCATATATGGACAGTGATGTCAGGAGCTTAAAGATGGCAAAATTTCCAGCCAGAGCATCGGCAGTGCTCTGGCCGGAAATTTCGCTCCTGAAGGAGTCCATGACGTCACTGTTCATAAATGGACAGTGGCGCCAGGAGCTTCAATATGCTGGAATTCCCGACTAGAGCAGCGGAAACGCTCTGTCCATGGCCTCCGCTATTGAAAGTGTCCCTGACATCATTGTCTACATATGGATATTAATGTAAGGAGCTTGAAGATGTCGGAATCCGTGGTCGGGGATTTTTCTCCTGAAGAAGCCCCGAATGTCACTGTCCATATATACACAGTGATGTCTTCGGATTTTAAGTTATGAAATCCCCCGGCCAGAGCATTGGAAATTGGATGAGTCTTTATTTAAGGGGTTGTATGGTCAGTGGCCTTTGTTTAGGGAGAATCTGGTCTGCGGTTTGTTTTTCTGAGGGTAGTCTGGTCTTGGGTCTGTATTAAGAAGTAGTCTGGTCTAGGTTCTAGGGATAGTCTGGTCTGTAGATTGTATTAGAGGGATTATCTGATCTGGGTCTGTAATTAAGGCCTTATTCACACGAACGTGTGCGTATTGCGTGCGCAAAAAAACGCTATGTTTTGCGCTTGCAGAAGGTCCGCGTGGCATCTGTATATGGTCCGTGGCTGCGTGATTTTGGCGCAGCCGGCATCATTATGACTCTCCCTTTTTATGTGACGACACAGTAAAGAAGGAGGGGATTTTATGTTTCCCTTCTCTTCTTTACCAGCTGTAGCGCGAATCACGCGCGTCACCCAGAAGTGCTTACATGTGCCGTGCGCGATTTGCACGCACCCATTGACTTCAATGGGTGCGTGCTGCGCGAAACACGGGCAAGTATAGGACATGTCGTGAGTTTTACGCAGCGCACATACGCTGTATGAAAATCACTGACAGTCTCAGCGGCCCCATTCACTAACATAGGTCCCTGCGGTGCGCGTGAAAATCAGGCACGTATCACGGACGTATAACACTTTCGTGTGAATAAGGCCTAAGGGTAGTCTAGTCTGATGTCTGTATTAAAAAGTAGTCTGGTCTAGGGTCTAGGGATAGTCTGGTCTGGGGTCTGTATTTATGGGTGGTCTTGTCTGCAGTTTGTATTAGGAGGATAGTCTTGTCTGGGGTCTTTATTTGGGGGAGTCTGGTTTGGGGTCTTTAGGAGAATGTTCTCTGCGGTCTATAGTAAGAGGATAGTCTGGTCTGGGGTCTATAGTAAGAGGATAGTCTGTTCTGGAGTCTGTAGTAAGAGAATAGTCTGGTCTGAGGTCTGTAGTTAGGGGAGTCTGGTCTGAGGTCTGTAGTAAGAGGATAGTCTGGTCTGGGGTCTGTAGTAAGAGGATAGTCTGGTCTGAGGTCTGTAGTAAGAGGATAGTCCGGCCTGAGGTCTGTAGTAAGAGGATAGTCCGGCCTGAGGTCTGTAGTAAGAGGATAGTCCGGCCTGAGGTCTGTAGTAAGAGGATAGTCCGGTCTGAGGTCTGTAGTAAGAGGATAGTCCGGTCTGAGGTCTGTAGTAAGAGGATAGTCTGGTCTGAGGTCTGTAGTAAGAGGATAGTCTGGTCTGAGGTCTGTAGTAAGAGGATAGTCTGGTCTGGGGTCTGTAGTAAGAGGATAGTCCAGCCTGAGGTCTGTAAAAATGGGATAGTCTGTTCTGGGGTCTGTAGTAAGAGTATAGTCTGGTCTGCGGTCTATAGTAAGAGAATAGTCTGGTCTGGGGTCTGTAGTAAGAGAATAGTCGGGTATGGGGATCTGTATTTATGGGTGGTCTTGTCTGCAGTTTGTATTAGGAGGATAGTGTTGTCTGAGGTCATTATTTGGGGGAGTCTGGTTTGGGGTCTTTAGGAGAATGTTCTCTGCAGTCTATAGTAAGAGGATAGTCTGGTCTGGGGTCTGTAGTAAGAGGATAGTCCGGCCTGAGGTCTGTAAAAATGGGATAGTCTGTTCTGGGGTCTGTAGTAAGAGGATAGTCTGGTCTGTGGTCTGTAGTAAGAGGATAGTCTGGTCTGGGGTCTGTAGTAAGAGGATAGTCTGGCCTGAGGTCTGTAGTAAGAGGATAGTCTGGTCTGGCGTCTGTAGTAAGAGGATAGTCTGGTCTGGGGTCTGTAGTAAGAGGATAGTCTGGTCTGTAGTAAGAGGATAGTCTGGTCTGGGGTCTGTAGTAAGAGGATAGTCTGGTCTGAGGCCTGTAGTAAGAGGATAGTCTGGTCTGGGGTCTGTAGTAAGAGAATAGTCCGGTCTGGGGTCTATAGTAAGAGGATAGTCTGGTCTGAGGTCTGTAGTAAGAGGATAGTCTGGTCTGAGGTCTGTAGTAAGAGGATAGTCGTCTGGTCTGGGGTCTGTAGTAAGAGGATAGTCTGGTCTGGGGTCTGTAGTGAGAGGATAGTCTGGTCTGGGGTCTGTAGTAAGAGGATAGTCTGGCAGTGTTGATATATTTTGTATGTGGGGTGTTCGTGTTATTCTACCTAATGTTGATACAATAAAGTGCGGCTCCTCCTTCTGCGCCGGCGGCTGCGAATAATGGACGTTCAGGGAGGCGGAGCTTAATATATTTGGTCTTGATTCCTCGGCAAATATGAAAATATGATGATCGGAGCCGACCTGTAAACAACACAAAGCATGAAAAATCCCCCCAGATGCATTGTGATGTCACACTGGGGCCCAGGAGAATTGTGGGAAACAAAATGGCTGTGTTGCCTGTAGCAACCAATCACATTTCATGTTTTCAGTACAGTGTAGGACATGAAAGCTGTACTCTGATTGGTTGCTGTGCTTAACTCCACCCCCTTTTTGCCAGCACTAGTCCTAGTATGTTATAATAATAACAGCCATATTAATGATGATAATGATGATAAAATATACATATTTACTGGTGTAACAGGAGCTTCTCTATATCGGTCGTGGGAAGTGCAGGAGAAAAGCGTTGGGCGCCATGGCAACTAATTATCTCTTATTTTCTCGCAGCCTCTTGGAAATTGAAAGCAACTTCCTGATTGGTCTGTGCAGGTCACATGTCCTCTCTTCCATTGCTCTACTTCTGGGGCTGTCTGCATATGAAAACTTATAACCAACCGGTGTCCAGATAATGAAGTAACCCCCTAATAATTACCCTCCGACACTCGGCTTCTGTGAATGTGGGGGTGACCCGGGGGGGGGCAGCTTTATTAAAATAATTTATTTACTAACATTTTGTTAATCTGATCAAAATATCAAAACTCTAAATGACCTTAAACAGCGGCCAATGAAAACCCGTATGTCGCCCATCCCAAGGACATGGCGGTAAATACCCTCCTAATACCGCCAGCCGTGACCGACCATCATACAGCAAAATATACCATCAAGACACCGCCGCCGCCGCGCCACAAATAACAGCGTGACAGAAAATCTCTGCATTTTAATATAATATTTTTGTTTTTTTTATACACAGAATATCACGCCAAAAACCACGAACCATGAACCGCGTCCACTGCAGGTTGTTGTTTTTTTTTTGTGTGGTTCCCATATATATTTATTAAAGAGACGGCGAAAGCAAAATTAGCCAAACAAGCGCACAGATAGATACATAAAATGACAGCAAAACGCCATCACCGCACAATCACCACCGCAGCACCATCGCCGAACCATCGCCGCACCATCACCGCACCATCACCGAACCATCACCGCACCATCACCACCGCACCATCGCGTTATCAAGGAGGGGGGAATTCAGCCAAAAGAGGTAGGTGAGGGGGAGGGAAGCTATATACTACCTCACCGCCATAACCACCCCCGTCCCTAACCATACACCCCCCCTAGAATAGCTGACACACTATGATAACAGAAAGAAGGGAGGGAAGACCCCTCCTAAACTACCTCCACTTATTATTAAACCTTAGCCAGCAACAGTCCCAGTCCCAGCGGCTAATACGCCTGTGAGTCTCCGAGGAATCTCCCTATAAATGAGTGTTGACAAAGTGTGTGTTGCCCATAGCAACCAACACGCTGGACTCCTATTGGTTGCTATGGTAACACCAGCGCTGGATTTCTATTGGTTGTTATGGTAACAGCAGTGCTGGACTCCTATTGGTTGCTATGGTAACACCAGCACTGGATTTCTATTGGTTGTTATGGTAACAGTAGTGCTGGATTACTATTGGTTGCTATGGTAACAGCAGTGCTGGATTGCTATGATTGCTATGGTAACACCAGCGCTGGACTCCTATTGGTTGCTATGGTAACACCAGCGCTGGAGTGCTATTGGTTGCTATGGTAACACCAGCGCTGGAGTGCTATTGGTTGCTATGGTAACAGCAGTGTTTGTCGTCCACACTGTATAATATATGATATAATGTATCTATGCGCTGATCATACAGATTCTATAATATATGACGGGATTATTACATATTAATAACATACAGCCCGTTATTCAATGAGGGGATTCATTTACTACATGTTGTTCTATGTAATAAGCCCCTGTAATGTCCTTGGTGGGCACTATAGGGCAGCAATGCCCCCGACCAGGGCCGGACTGGGACTTATAATCAGGCCTGGCATTATTAAGCAGACAGGCCCACCGCAGGCCATACGCAGCCGCCAGTGCTGGAGTACATGGGACCACCTTCCAGCTATACAGGACATGGGGAGATTTATTAATAGTCCTGATCGCTCCAACTCCAACCAATCCACGGCTTTCCCACCAGAATAACGGACATGCTCATTATTCTACAGGAGGGTTTTTGCGGATCTTCTTTCTGCTGCATGTGAATGGGGTATAAAATAGGCCACCCACTTCTAATGGATGCAGAATGTTAGTGGATATGAAAGGGATTTAGGTCTGGAATCAGGGACTTAGTCCTAATCAAATCCTGATTGCGCGATCATGGCCTAATACTGACGTATAAAGATTGTAAATTATACCGGTATACAATGCTAAAATATCACCGTACTGGAACTAAATAGTATGATTTATATTTTATATTCAGCCATATACACACACTCACATGCTGGACACATGACGCACAGATGCAACCCACAAGCTGGACACATGCCGCATTCGTGACACTCACACCTAGGACACAAGCGCACGCACACCACTCACACCTAGGACAAATGCGTACGCACACCACTCACACCTAGACAACATGCGCACACACACCACTCACACCTAGGACAAATGCGCACACACACCACTCACACCTAGAACACATGCGCACACAAGCCACTAACAGCTAGGACATATGCCGCACAGATACAACCTACAAGCTGGACACATGCTGCATTCGTGCCACTCACACCTAGGACACGTGCACACGCATACCACTCACACCTAGGACACATGTGCACGCACACCACTCACACTTATGATTCATGCACATGCACACCACTTACACCTAGAACACATCCCCCTCCCACACCCAGGACATATGCCGCACAGATGCAACCCAAAAGCTGGACACATGCTGCATTTGTGCCACTCACACCTAGGACACATGCGCACGCCCACCACTCACACCTAGAACACATGCGCACGCCCACCACTCACACCTAGAACACATGCGCACGCACACCACTCACACTTATGACTAATGCACACACACACACCACTTACACCTAGAACACATTCCTAACTCACACCCAGGACACATGCACACGCACACCACTCACACCTAGGATATATCCTCCACTCACACATAAGACATATGCCGCACGTTGTCTACCCACACCAAGGACACATGTTGAACACGTACTACTCACACCTGGCACAGATGCCACACACATTACTCAGATAATACACATACCACTCACACACTAAACACTACTTACACTAGACACATACCGCACACACTACTTACACTAGACACATACCGCACACACTACTTACACTAGACACATACCACACACTACTTACACTAGACACATACCACACACACTACTTACACTAGACACATACCACACACACTACTTACACTAGACACATACCGCACACACTACTTACACTAGACACATACCGCACACACTACTTACACTAGACACATACCGCACACACTACTTACACTAGACACATACCACACACACCACTTACACTAGACACATACCGCACACACTACTTACACTAGACATATACCGCACACACTACTTACACTAGATGCATACCGCACACACTACTTACACTAGACACATACCGCACACACCACACAAAGCTAAACACATACCGCACACACACGTACAACACACTAGACACATGCCGCACACACTACTTACACTAGACACATACCGCACACACTACTTACACTAGACACATACCGCACACACTACTTACACTAGACACATACCACACACACTACTTACACTAGACACATACCGCACACACTACTTACACTAGACACATACCGCACACACTACTTACACTAGACACATACCGCACACACTACTTACACTAGACACATACCACACACACCACTTACACTAGACACATACCGCACACACTACTTACACTAGACATATACCGCACACACTACTTACACTAGATGCATACCGCACACACTACTTACACTAGACACATACCGCACACACCACACAAAGCTAAACACATACCGCACACACACGTACAACACACTAGACACATACCGCACACACTACTTACACTAGACACATACCGCACACACTACTTACACTAGACGCATACCGCACACACTACTTACACTAGACGCATACCGCACACACTACTTACACTAGACGCATACCGCACACACTACTTACACTAGACGCATACCGCACACACTACTTACACTAGACACATACCGCACACACTACTTACACTAGACACATACCACACACACTACTTACACTAGACACATACCGCACACACTACTTACACTAGACACATACCGCACACACTACTTACACTAGACACATACCGCACACACTACTTACACTAGACACATACCGCACACACCACTTACACTAGACACATACCGCACACACTACTTACACTAGACACATACCGCCCACACTACTTACACTAGACACATACCACACACACTACTTACACTAGACACATACCGCACACACCACTTACACTAGACACATACCGCACACACTACTTACACTAGACACATACCGCACACACTACTTACACTAGACACATACCGCACACACTACTTACACTAGACACATACCACACACTACTTACACTAGACACACCGCACACACTACTTACACTAGACACATACCACACACACTACTTACACTAGACACATACCGCACACACCACTTACACTAGACACACCGCACACACTACTTACACTAGACACATACCACACACACTACTTACACTAGACACATACCGCACACACTACTTACACTAGACACATACCGCACACACTACTTACACTAGACACATACCGCACACACTACTGACACTAGACACATACCGCACACACTACTTACACTAGACACATACCGCACACACTACTTACACTAGACACATACCGCACACACTACTTACACTAGACACATACCGCACACACCACACAATGCTAAACACATACCTCACATAACTCTTACACACTAGACCTATACTACACATACCACTCGCACTCACATTAAAAACAACACGCACACAAATGCCTCCAATACATTAGAAGACACAAAACTCACACAAATTGCATATTTCACTCATACAATTGTCATACACTGTTACCACTACATCAACCAGTCACACTACAAAAATCATCCCAACACGTCACTCACATTGCTATATTTACCGGCTTTCTTTTGTAGACCGCTGATTCTTGGCCACTGGCATGCAGGATGCTGGCAATACATAGGCGTGTATACCCGAGATGCCCCCTCCACCACTAAGCCCCGCCCATGTGCCCACAAAGCCACGCCCCTTTTACAAAATTCCTCCCATCTGTGGCTCAAATTAACAATAACCCGATGCTCACCATTTTAACCCTATAGCTCCTCCTATCTACAGTATCTGGACCCCCTCCCCTCCCACAAGCAGGTTACATGAGGCTGAAGCATAAACCTGCTGGCGCTACGGCCATCAGCAACATCCCCGGCAGGGGCTGGAGTCTCCTTCTCCTCGGCAGCCAGACTGAAGCTGTGCTCAGGGGCAGTAGAAAGAGCAAGCACATCACTGATTGGCTGCTGCTCAGCCAACCAGCGTTAGGTTTGATTTGTACATGCAGACTGGGCAGGTACCGATTCTCCTTTTCCTCTGCGGCGCCAGAGATGTGCGCGAATGAGCGAGGCGTCAGTGCAGAAAACAAGTCTAGAGCTGATTAGCTGCGGCTCGGCCAACAAGCGCTAAACTTCATGTCTGCAGCGCTCCTTCCCATCACTGCAGAGTACACAGCAATAAATCTCCGAAAGATGTGGTTATAAACACCAGGAGGCCGCAGTTATTGTAATGTTGCTGCTTGTGGTCACCACTGATTGTATGGGAGGCCGGCAGGCGGCCCACTGTTCACCGGCCCATCTGCCATTTACCAGAACTGCCAGATGGCCAGTCCGGCCCTGCCTGTACCCCAAGTGTCAGTGTGTCATTATCCTGCACCCCAAGTGCCAGTGTGTCATTATCCTGTACCCCAAGTGTCAGTGTGTCATTATCCTGTACCCCAAGTGTCAGTGTGTCATTATCCTGTACCCAAAGTGTCAGTGTGTCATTATCCTGTACCTCAAGTGTCAGTGTGTCATTATCCTGCACCCCAAGTGTCAGTGTGTCATTATCCTGTACCCCAAGTGTCAGTGTGTCATTATCCTGTACCCCAAGTGTCAGTGTGTCATTATCCTGTACCCCAAGTGTCAGTGTGTCATTATCCTGCACCCCAAGTGTCAGTGTGTCATTATCCGGTACCCCAAGTGTCAGTGTGTCATTATCCTGCACCCAAAGTGTCAGTGTGTCATTATCCTGTACCTCAAGTGTCAGTGTGTCATTATCCTGTACCCCAAGTGTCAGTGTGTCATTATCCTGCACCCCAAGTGTCCATGTATCATACCAAGAAAAAGTGGCTTGTCGGCACCCCCCCTGGCACCCAGCACCTGGCAGGGGGGGGGGTATATCCTGCCACCAGCTCCCCCCAGCTATACCCTGACAGTGTCTTCTAACGCTGATATCCATAGAGCCCCCATAACAGTGCCGGTCACGGTTCTTGTATAACAGCAGAGGAATGTGCTGATGTTGGGGGAGGTCACAGAGAGACAGTTACATAGTCAAAGGAGCAGAGGAACCAGCAGCACAGAGTGTTTCAGGATATGAATGTGTTGATCTTGTGGGAGGTCAGACAGAGGTAGATTGTAAAAAGGTCGATTTACTTTAGTTATTTTTATTTTTCTATTTTATTATTTTTTTTTACATAAAATGGCGCAGTTTTGCCAAGATACCCAGAGGAGCAGTGTCCTCCAGCAGCACAGAGGATTTCAGGAGAGGGGTCCGCTACTCATAAATTGCGGTGGAGTTCCAGCTTATGTAAGGGTATGTTCACACGCTGAGAGGCAGTTACGTGTGAAAAGACAGACTGTTAACAGCTGCCTCGTTTCACACGTAAAAGCTCCTCCTCGTAATTTACGAGGCGTCTGTGACGCTCGTATATCTTGAGCTGCTCTTCATTGATTTCAATGAAGAACGGCTCAAATTACGTGGCAAAGAAGTGCCCTGCACTTCTTTGCCGAGGCAGTAAATTTACGGGTCGTCGTTTGACAGCTGTCAAACGACGACTCGTAAATAACAGGTCGTCTGCACAGTACGTCGGCAAACCCATTCAAATGAATGGGCAGATGTTTGCCGACGTATTGCAGCCCTATTTTCAGACGTAAAACGAGGCATAATACGCCTCGTATACGTCTGAAATTTGGCCGTGTGAACATACCCTAAGAGAACGACATGGCGAGATTGCGATGCCTGCGAGTGTAACGATTAGAAAGTTGCGGTAATCCCACGAATTGACGGCGACCTTTGTGATTATTACTCGCGTCTATTTTTTCGTAGGAAAACATTGAAGTTGCGTTTTTGTTTAGATGGGATTTTTGGCCGCGCAGTAAAAAAACATATAAAAATTGCGGTTTTCGACGTGGTTTTTGCCTGGTCGGTTCTAAATGTGAAACTTCTAAAATAAATGTGATTTACCGGTAAAACCGCACAGGCGAAAACCGCATCGCAAACCGCGTCAATTTGCGATAAGACAGCGTGCGTTTTTTACAAGTCTCATCTTATTACTTTCTTTGGACCCTCGGGGAGACATTTTTTGGCGCGCATTAAAAATCACATAGAAAACCGCAACAAATTGTGGTTAAACCCTGTACGTATTTGATGCGGTATTTATGGCGCTCTGATGTAAATGACCCCATAGGTTGGATTCGGACGTTGCGGTTGCGGTGCAGTTAAAACAACATCCGAAAACCGCGTGCGTTATTACCTCGTTTCCGAAGTGATTGCAAATTTACGGTAAAAAAAACGCAGCGAAAATAGCAAAAAAAAGCGACTTACGTAAATATACCGCGACACCGTGCGCACACTGACCGGATCACTGACACATTCAGCTCTGCTACATCTGTATCACTATCGGGCGCAGTGATTGGCTCATTAATTAGGGCTGAGCTCCACCTGACATTAATAAGACCCTCAGCTGTGACCGACCTCTCGTCAGCCGGGTGATGTAGTGATTGGCTGCTGGGGGTGATTGTCCACCTGTATGACATGCAGCACCCGCTCCTTATACTGGGGGATTATCTGCAGCTTTGTCTGTGAGCTGTGTAGGTTGTGGAGTGTGGCTGGTCTGCTCCAGGCAAGGTGAAGTATACACCGGGGGGCACAAACTTATCTAGATGTGATTTTATGTAGTGGTGCATACATATGAGTGGTCTGGTCATAGGAGAGCTGTGGCTTTGTCCCTTTGTGTCAGTTTTGCTCGTGTCTATGTTTGGCTTTAGTATTTTGATATGTTCCTGTGTTGCGGCACTTCTTCTTCTGTCCAGGGCTGAGGGTATAATTCTGTTTTCTAATGTCCTTTTGAAGTGTTTTGATTCATTATTAGGTTTGCTGTCAATGAATGGAAATGTTTTCAGGCTTACTATTTCTCAGAGATGTGCTCTGGTACATGTGTGTACATTGTAACAAACCCACCACCAGTTGTGAGCAGGACTTGGTTGGAAATATCAGCCTTTGGAGGTAAATGTGGTCCCATTCACTGACTGCAAGAGCAGATCTTATAAATGATGAGGCAGTGACACATAGTGGAGCATTACTTAGACCAGTGATCCATATGTCAGTCTGAAACCAGAGTGTGCAGGAGTAAGGGTATGTTCACACGCTGAGAGGCAGTTACGTGTGAAAAGACAGACTGTTAACAGCTGCCTCGTTTCACCCGTAAAAGCTCCTCCTCGTAATTTACGAGGCGTCTGAGACGCTCGTAAACCTTGAGCCGTGCTTCATTGATTTCAATGAAGAACGGCTCAAATTACGTGGCAAAGAAGTGCCCTGCACTTCTTTGCCGAGGCAGTCCATTTACACGTCGTCGTTTGACAGCTGTCAAACGACGACTCGTAAATAACAGGTCGTCTGCACAGTACGTCGGCAAACCCATTCAAGTGAATGGGCAGATGTTTGCCGACGTATTGCAGCCCTATTTTCAGACGTAAAACGAGGCATAATACGCCTCGTATACGTCTGAAATTTGGCCATGTGAACATACCCTAAGAGGCGCGGGTCTCTTGGTAGATTTGGCGCAGTTCTGCCTGTAATGTATTTCTGCGCCGCTATGAGCAGATGTAGATTTGTGTTGTATCTTGTGACAATTTCTGTCTTACTTTATAGTTGGTCTGCAGGAGGCCACACCCCTCTTGTAAACCCCACCCACTATAATTGACGCTTGTGAAAGAAGCGCAAAACGGCAAGTCAGAAACGTGGTGCGGCCAATTAATGCCACAAAGGTGTCGTAAAGCTGATGGTAAATTTCCCTCATAATATATCAGGCGCGGAGCTTTGTTATAAGTGGATTACACTTTTGGTGGATTTTGTACTTTTAAAATGATTCTGTAAACCTATCTTATGTACCCATGACAACACTACTTGTTTCTGTGTGATGCATTGTGTTATCATAAGGAAACTGGACCTGTTATGTGGCTTATTTTTATTTTTTCTTTGTGAAATGTACTTCATTAATAGCAGAATTCTGACTTCGGCACTTGGTATTCCCATGATAACTGAGCTTTGAGAACGTGTCTGGAAGTGTTGTCATGTGGACACAGAAATAAAATCTTGAAACTACCCAGCCCTTGATTCTCAGCTGCCCTTGTGTCAATGATGAAAAATGGCACAAAAGTCAGAAAATACAGCAGTAACCGCCCCATCACCTCTTATGTTGGCCATGCTGATGGTTTCCTTCTTGTGAAGGAGAATGGGGTGGCCCGCTAATCCCACTACAGTGAATAATGGGTTAACTGCTAATTGCTTGTTCCGAGTAACTGTTGGTCATAACATCGGCCATAAATGGTCCTTTCCTATAAGTGATTGGACAATAACCCTCATTATTCTCACTGGTAACCGGATGTCCTAATGTATCTAATTGTTTTTCTCTTTTAGAATCTGGGACAACCAGGGTTGAGTATCTGGGAAAGTTGTTACGTGAGAAGCTTCATATCTCTCTACTGCCACCTATTGGACTATATTCTGTGAGGACCAGTAAATATCCCTACAGGAATTTGGCTGAGAAACTGAATTGTGTGGACTCCACGTGCCACCGTACAGACTCCTACAGATCCTTCCCACCATGTCGGAGTTGAGAAGCTCTTAAACGGTACTTGGTCATTGTGATCTTCATGTATTGGTAGTGAAAGTGTAATGACACGTTCCACATAATGATGGATGGTTCTTGGGGAGCTAGAGTTGGGGGTGTGACTGATGATCGCCGTGTTTCACAGTGGCAGATCCTCCTAAATTTCTGACTGAATCACTCATTGAGCTCCCTCCCCTCCCCCCCCCCCCTCCCTTGTGTAGGATGTTTGGGTTGAGCTGGTAAATATTTTCTCAATTGTCTGACCAGTTGTGTCTCTAATTTCATGTTCTTCGACTGTTCTTCACCATGTGGATTCATCCCATCACAGACAAGTTGATGCCCCATCAGGCGTGTGACATTAAATGAGCCCCATCAAGCATCCGGTGACCTTACTCGCTATTATATAAATTCTCAAAGCTCCGCTCCAGTTTCTAGATGTCTCTTGGATGGACCAACTGGCCTTGAAGCTTTTGACATGAAATGAAGGAACAAGGTAGAAGTTGAGAATTGGGATTTGTGTGATGTTTAGAGACTCGGGACTGCAGTCTAAAGGTCATAAGACCATGTGGTCCAGGTTGGAGACTTGGAAGCAAGAACTGGCTTATTAACTGGTCACAAGTCATGGAGAAAAGTGTTTATGTTGTCAAGGGTGTCCTGTAATTGGTTGGTCTTCTGGGTGGCATTGTATAACTTAACTGGCCTTTAAGATGAGAAACTTCTGTAGACCACCTCTGCTTAGAATAATATGGTTAATCCTAATCTTCTCAAGAACTTCCAACAGAACATGCTGGCTAAGATGGAGGAACCATCAAATTGTGTGGCCATGAAGTTCCCAACATTGGTTATTTGTGATGTTTTGCCTCGTCTATTTGGGTTGTGGTTGACTATTTAAAATCAAGAGAACCTAATCTTTCTGTTCTGGTCCTTGAGGAACCCCACAAATCCTCACTGAGTGTTCTTTAGAAGACAGTGATCTCATTAATTGCTATCGGTAACTGCCACAAGTGTGCTGTAGATCTTCAAAAGATGGTTCCTTTTGGGTCACTTGTGGACTTCTTTTAAGATACTGAGAGACAATGCTGGGTTGATGTTTGCAGAATGGGTTAAGCATGATGGTTGCCCATGTCCATCAATGGGGTTCACAATATATTAGATATATCAAGGCTTTTTGCTAATAACTTGCTATGGGCATCTCCACCTTTTAGTCTCGCTTGGTCTCCGAGCAGTTGTCACTTTCCTCTCCACTCTTTGCAGCTCCTATAAATTGTTGCCAGGTGGTGACCATAAGTGTAGGTGAAGTGTAAGTCATGCTGGCCCATAAAATTGGCTACATCCAGATGCATGATGGGATGGACTTGACAAAATAGGAAAAACTAAGCTGAGTTTTTCTACTATAACTTGGGAAGGACTCGTACCTCAAATGTCTTGTCTGGATATATTGGGAAGAACTTCTGCGGTGAAGGCTCCTCAGTGTTGATCATGATCTCAAGGTCCTACATTTATACCAGATACTTAACTGGATAGAAGTCTACTTGGCTCTCGGAGGTTGGAGCTGGAACGTGAGCTCTTTAATATGAGCTTTTATATTCTTGGATCAACCATTGCAATCCTTTGAGCAAGACCCATCTTGGTTGTAATGAAAAAAAGAATATCATGTGTTGCTCAAGCTCAGCATGTAGGGGTGAGATCAGGACTGTATAATGGGTATGCTCCACGAGTATTATAGATGGATACCCCCCTCCCCTCCTCTGAGACTTAGGTTGATGCTACAGCTTGACTTGATCTATTATTCAAGGTTATAATGAGTTACAATATCCCTGTATTAAGGACCTGGTGTACAGGAGAGTTTCTATGACTTGCTGTGTAAATGGCAGGATGAATAGTGTATTGCTGAGGAATCTCCCGTACATGTAGTCTCTCTTGTCCTGTATAGGGGGGGCACTCTATAGTAGCATGGGTGGGGGATTTCATGACCTTCATCCAACAGCGCTGATCCAGAGGAAGGGGGAAAAAAAACCTACGTGGTAATTAACTCTTCGTATTTGGGTGATTTCCGCTCATCCTCGTGTAACTAACCATCACAATGTCCATAATGTCTCTGCTCTTGCAGTAAAGAATCCCCTTCTATGCTGTAGATTTTTTATTTATTTTTCCCTCAACTATCTGTAGAGGATGCCCCCTTTGTCATGGTTACATGTCTGTGTATAGATATTTGGACATCTCTAATGTGTGATATTTGTACATGGTGGTTGCCCCCAAACTATCCCCTAACTTAATAACCTCCATTTCACATTTCTTGGTACTGTCACTCACCCACTCAATTTTTGTCATCCTCCTATACAGGTGCCTAAATCTGTACACAATATTCTGTGTTACCGGAGTAGTAATGTGTGTGTAGAAAAACTGTCAAATGCATCCCATTGCTTTATTTGGCTTGGCAGCAGCTGCCTGGCACTGGTGAGAGGAAACCAAGCAGGAGATCTGATCTTTCTTCTTGTGATAATTAGAGCTGTCTAGACCAGTAATGGTTTAACTTCAGAAAGTTGGGTTTGAGTGATGTCCACCAATTCCATTGCATTACATTAGTAGCTGTGTCATTTACATAGACCGTGTGCAACTTTGGATGTGAAAGACCTGACATGTTTAACATCTGAGGTGCACCCTCAGACTAGTCTATGGAGGGATGCGTGGAAACGCAAGAAAATAGTACATGTCTTCTCTTTTAACGGACCCTTCACACGCTCTGTTGAAACAATGGCCTCGTGAACGGCCCCATTGAAATACAGGAGTCCGTGTGGCAGCGGTTGTTTTAACGGCTGTCCCACGGACAAGTTACACACATCTGAATGAGCCCTAAGAGTAGATCTCAAAACCAAATCCTGGTATTATCTGGGGATGTTGAAGCTTTTACATTTTGTGCCTGTAGACCATCCTTTGTGGTGGCTTCAGCCTCCGGGTTGTGACTCTTCCGATGTTGGTGGGCCTCTAGCACGTCACTATTCTCCATATATTACAGCTTTCTTTAAACCTCCCATTCTATTTGATTTAATTGCTCTACCGAGAGCCCAAAACTGCCCCCACCTTGTATCTAGGATACGACCAAAGGCTGTTTACACGGCACATGTATCGGCTGAAAAACATTGGGGGCTAATATCAAAGACCAATATCCAGATGGCTTTTGGAGCTGATTGAAAACAATTGACAAAGTGTAACTTTTAATGGAAGACGGATTTGTAGAAAGTCAGAAGGGACATGTCACTTTTTATAAATGTGCATTTTTATGACTTCTTTTTTAATTTATTTTTAACTCGGCAGCGTAAGTTATGCCTCGTATGAGCTACGTTTCACTTTAAAGTCAATGGTAATGTGTTTGCAGGCGTATTTAGAAATTTACACACATGCGCTGTGTGAACATGACCGAACGATGAATAGATGAAAATTACCTCTTTAGATCACTGGTTTTTCTCTAAGATTCCTCAAACTGTATTTGCTTTTGCAGCTGCTGCTTGGCATTGTGCTGCTGCTCGGTTTACTGGGAAAACCAGTACATCCGAGTCTTACTGTATATTCTGCTCTATCCCATATTAACTGTATGCAGCTATACGGTCAGTGACATAAGAGCATTACTCCTATTTATCACTATCCATTACTTGATATACCCCTCTGCGGACATCCAGGAGACTCACCATGCTGAGGCCGATACAAATACATACAGTGAAGAGGCCATATAAATGGTGCCATACAGTGCCCAGATACACAATGGCGCTACTGTGACTTCTGTCCCTTATATAATTTCCCCCTGTACATACATTGCCCCCTGTCCCTGCATCTGTAGCTTCACTACTAGGTTGTTACTGTAGTAAAAGCTTTAGTTTAGAACATCTGTCTCATGACCAACATCTGTATCTGCTTTTCTCACCTTTTTGTAGACCTGCTGGTTAGACACGACCTTGTTTCCAGGAATCTGCGCTGCTTATAAGATAAAAAAAATTTTGCATGGCCGTAAAAAAAAACAAAAACGGCCATGTGAATACACCCATTGAGCATTCTTGTTCTGAAACCGGCTGTGTGACACGGATGTGAATAAGGCCTTGAATAATAATTCAACAACCTAACCTTTGACCTATACACCGATATTCTGTTTTCTTTATTTAGTGCCAAATTTGCCATTTTCTTTTTATTGATGTAAAATTTCCTGTATTTTGAAACCTAGAACTAACCCTTTGGGTGACTCCAGTGCTATTCTTTCGAGGGTATCACTTTAAAAAGCAAAATGAGAAGGAACAGTGTCGGACCGAGGTCTCTTTTTTGCATTGTACACTTGGAGATCTTGTGCACATGGCTTTTTTTTTTACCATTGATTATAGCCGGACAAAAATCCCTTACCCGGACAGACCCGTGGCTTGCAGTTCCCATACTTCACTACTACATTACTACGGCTATCTGCATGTCGTGCTCCTAGCCTGGCAGCGCCAGGTGAGCATAACCAAGTATGTGCACATTGTCTGACATTGGCGTGGGATGATGCCTTTTGTTGGGCCACTGTGTGCCATTTTTATCTCCTAAGTGAAATTCAGCCAGGGCACTTAAAATATCCCATGTTTTTACAGATTTCGCTGATCGAAGTGTTTATTACATTTACAATATACAAACGTCTGTAAAGTGCACGGTCATCTGTAGACAAAAGGATTACATTTAACATGATATCACTCCAGTCTTAATTGCTCTTGACAAGAAGCAGGACATACACAACCCCCCCCCCCAAATTATTCATGTCATAACCCCACAATAATACAATACACTGTGCCCCCTGAAATAAGGAATACAATACATGGTGCCCCTCTAAAATAATATACACCGGATTGAGCTGTCTGTGTTAGTCTGATCGTGTATTGTGACCGGGAACAGGCCTTTTATGATCAAAAATGATCGTTTTTCAAATAAAAACCACTGCTGTTATCTACATTACAGCGCCGATCACATTATGTAGGAGATACGGCACTTATAATCTGGTGACCGAGCCTCTTTGTGCAGAGTTTTTTCGGAAGATATGGGCATTGGGACAGGACTCTATGCCTTCCAGTTCTCCTAATTGACCAATCCCACAAACACCGGGATCATGGCCCTTCAACATGTCCAGTAATCTGAGACTTTAGTTCTAGGCGGCTTGAGCGTGTGACGGGGTGAGAAATTTGTAACTCTTGATGCTGGATTCTCCTTCATTCATCTGTAATTTCTTCTTCATTCTAAATAATGCAGTCCGGTATTAAAAGCGTGGCAAACCGGGTTCCAGATGACCAATTATGCCTTTACACATTAGATTTTGGTGGGATCTGCCAACATTAATGGGGATTGGGCTTGTTGGTGCCAAGAGAGAAACATTTTGATGTTCGTTCACATATAGATTTAAAAAACAAAAACCGTATACGCTCTTACTTTTCCAAACGTGGCCTTGAACGGATGAATCTTATGACCCCTGATCCACTATCTCCATTTTCTGGCTGTGACTGACTTGGATGGGCTCTTTGGCGCACTTTTCACAGCTTTGACTCTACCTCTCCTCTTCCACTTCAGTTTCTACAGGCTCATCCTTCACTTCAGTTTTCAGATCTTCCTCCTCTTTTCTCTGACTTTCTTCTGTTAACACAAAGGATTTACATACAGGATTAAAGCTCCAGGTGCCCTTAAGGCAACCATGTTGTCCATCAGAGGCGAAGGTTAAATATAAAGCTTTTTAGGGATTTAAGAAAGGGACTGTCACACAACAACCTCTTTATTCACTTTTATAACCAGTCAAAAATGGTGTGGGTCCAAACTCTGTCTAATTTATAATCTGTCTGTGTTCTTCCATTACTCTTCTAACCTACATGTATTTGTTGTTTTTTTTTTTTGTTTTTATTTCTTTTTTTACATCTTGTGCATGCCACTGGGTAAACACACCTGAAAACATATTTGGCAACTTGTGCGATACTAAATGTGTGCACATTTAATTCGAAGCTTACAATAAATAGTGCGCAAACTGGGTTTTGGAGAGCAAATTTTCCAAAGCTATCCTTGTGTAAGCGGACAAAGTCGCCGTGTAGCCCCAGCCTAAGGCCCCCTGCATACGGCCGTGCCCGTAATAACAGGCGGGAATTACAGGCATGACCGGCCGCGAGAAGACTGACACTCAGATTTGCTGACCGTAAAAATGGAAAAAAAAATAGGACCTGTCCTTTTTTTTTGCGGGTCATTTCTACGGCCCGGACACCGTCCTTTATATTAGATCCGCAATTACAGTCCGTAATTGCAGATCAAAATTACGGCAGTGCTCATGGGGCCTAAAATTGTCTATATACAATCTACATACTAAGTGTGTGTATCTATATCACACATATATAAAAAAAAAAATTTTAGTTTCTATCACCTCTGTCTCATATATATATATATATATATTAATATAGTATAGTTAGAGGCTGCGGCTACACGATGACTTTGGCCACGACACAGGCCCCATGGCCAAAAATAGCTTTGTCGGGTAAAATTACCGCGACCACATTCACTTTCATTACTTACCATGTGCGCAACGGAACATAGTGATCTCTGGCTGTGCGACTGTCGTGTCCAAAGTCGCCTTGTAGCCCCAGCCTAAAACTATATCAATATATAATGAGACCGATAGACAGACATGAGAGAAATCTATTTATTGGCGGAAAAAATGACATGCTATTTTTAATCTCCCTCCCTGACAGCCTGCCAGGATAGGGAGAATTTACAGGTGGGGCAGGGGGCGCCACTGAGCACCACCAACGGGGATAGTATTGTGACAGGTTGTCCAGAGCATGCCCAGAGACAACGCTGATTGGTCTCTGGGCAGAGCTCCGTGATATCGGTTGTCTGGAGACAGCTGTTTCACGGAGCTAAATGCCGCCACAGAGCAGAAAAAAGTAACTCTGCAGGACGTTCTAGAACGGCCCTGCAGAGTTAATTGTGGACCGACTAGACGTTTATAGTCAATGGGCAGTACGCAAGTGGTTAAGCTTGGCGAAGCGTGCATGTTTATTTCAATGGGTAGAGGGGGGGGGGGAAAGCACCTCTGTCAGACCCGTATGGCAGCAGCTTATCTGCGGGAACAAAGAATCGGATGCTAAATTCCCCCCCCCCTCCTACTTTACCATTGGGTGTAAAGTCAGGAAGCCCTTATACACAAGATCATTGACCAATTTCGCCAAAATAGGGCAGTTCGGACAACTTTTCTCCGGGGTGTGTGGCCGGCTTAGTCATTGCAAAAATTATGGGATAATCAGAAAGTTAAAAAAGCCAAACCTACCCGGGTCAGGCTTCAGCTGTTCCAAGGCATCAGCAAGAATGTCTCTAAGCTCTTCAAGAGGCTGAAGATGGGAACAGAGTATTGTTTAATTACAAGACAATGGATGTGACAAAGTATGACACAAATAGAAGGTGATCAATAAATGCTAATCCCGTGATCTGCCTTTATGATCGGCTCTTCACAACCCGACACATGCCAAGATGATTTGCAGGAATATGCACGAGTGCAGCATCAAGTGGGTGGTATTAAATACAGATGCCTAAAAGACAGTGCAGCGGGCCCCGGCGGCAGCTTTCTTATACGCGTTATTATCTTGTACGGGGGGTTATGCAGTCTATACAGACAACCCTCCCCCCTACATTACAAGATTCAAGCACATTTCGTGTTCTGCTTTACAAGTTGGATTTACCTACCTCCGTTTATAATCCCTTAGACTGTAAACCTTTGGAGGGCAATTATTTTATTAACAGGTCAGTGTGATTGGGGCAAATTTTTAATTGGCCTTTACTAAAAATTTGTCTTTCAGATACAGCTGCTCCTGTATTCTGCATACAGAGCAGCTGTATGTAGCGCTAAATTCTGTTCATAGCCTTCAAAAGGGGTATTCCAATACACCAAATCATCACCTATCCACTAGATAGGGGAGAACTGCTGGATCGGTGTGGGTCCTACAGCTGGGAACCCCACAGATTACCAGAACGGGGGTGGTCCCCATTCCCCCCCCCCAGCCACAAGACTGCACCCAGAGGAGTTGAATGGAGTGTCGGTTGAGCATGCGTCATGCCGCACCCTTCAAAATCTATGGAAACCGCTGAGAACGGCTTTGTATTTGCAGTCCTTGTTCCTCTTAGGAATTTCTGTGTTTTGCAAAGGCTGAGAGTTAGGGGGGATTCACACGAGCGTGTATTCGGTCCGTGCGGGCCGCGTGGTTTTCACGCGGCACGCATGGACCAATACAAGTCTATGGGGCAGTACAGACAGTCCGTGCTTTTTGCGCAGCGTTTGTCTGCTGCGCAAAATGCGCGACAGGTTCAATAACTCTGCGTATTTCGCGCATCACGCACCCATTGAAGTCAATGGGTGCGTGAAAATCACGCGCACCACACGGAAGCACTTCCGTGGGACGAGCGTGATTCGCGCAACAGCAGTGAAAAGGATGAATGAAAACCGAAAAGCACCACGTGCTTTTCTGTTTCCGAACATCCAAACGGAGTGTCTTTGCGTACCGAACTTCACCGGGTTCGGCCAAACTCGTTTTGGCCGATCCCGGCAAAAAAATTATCGGTACGCGACGTCAGGAGATAGTCACTGTCCATGGTGCTGAAAGAGTTAAACTGTTTCAGCACCATGGACAGTGACTTGCGATCCCAAAATACATTAACCTGTAAAAAAAACCCGAAGTTCTAACTTACCGATTACTCCTGTCTCCTTCCTGCAGTCCGACCTCCCGGGATGACACTTCAGTTCAAGTGACAGCTCCAGCCAATCACAGGCCAAGCACAGGCTGCAGCCAATCACAGGCTGCAGCGGTCACTTGGACTGCTGCGTCATCCAGGGAGGTGGGGCCCGATGTCAAGAGAGGCGCGTCACCAAGGACGCGTCACCAAGGACGCGTCACCAAGGCAACGGCCGGGAAGTTCTCGGTAAGTAGGAACTTTATCTTTTTTTTGTACAGGTTTTTCGCTGTTGTGTTCGGCATTCACTGTCGAGGGTGCTGAAAGATTTAGCTCTTTCAGCACCTTGGACAGTGACGGGCGTTGACAAGCCTCATCTCTATGATGCCGGCTGCGCGAAAATCACGCAGCCGCGCATCAGACACGCATGACACACGCAGCTGTCAAATGGTTTTTGCGCTCGCAAAACGCTGCGTTGTTTGCGCGCGCAAAAACGCAACGTTCGTGTGAATCTCCCCTTACAAAAAATTGTGTATGCCAACTTCTTTACTTTGGATGTATTTTTAATAGTCCGTCCCACACAGTGTGTCAAAAGACCATTGGGGACTCTATGATCTTATACGCAATGCTCAGCAGAAAGTATGCGACAGCAGAGAAGTCCGACAGCCAGGCACCTGACTCGGCAGCCAGTTTAAAGCTGCGTTGTACATTTGCGTTGGTGCGGGTTTATGGACCATGACCTTAAGCAGTTACATAATGCCACGTCCCTGATGGTCCTTCATAAATCTGCGTCATGGTTTTAATAGAACAAAGCAACAACTAAGTTTTGCGGCAGAACTTCTTGGGTTTTTGCTTCTCTCACCTGTGCACAGACACGGCCTCCTCACGGACTGCAATAACTTTATATAGCTGCCGATCCCGTTTCTCAAGGCATTCCCAGTATTCAGAAAGCTTCTTGGGTTCTGGAACCGTTTGGATTTGCTTCTCAAGGACAGCAATGACTTCTGCATTTTTAACAATAGGGTTGTCCAAGGGAAGAACAGAATAACTAAGCAAATGATTGTAACTACTTTTGGTGGGGATGCCCTTCATCAATATCAGTTACCTCCTCTATTAGCTTCCAGCAGCCACCAAAGATCTGGTGACCTTTTAGAGCCAACCGCTCCTGCTCATCTTCTTCTGCCATGGTGGCCCAGTACAGCTGGGGAGTTTCTTCTGCCATGGTGGCCCAGTACAGCTGGGGAGTTTCTTCTGCCATGGTGGCCCAGTACAGCTGGGGAGTTTCTTCTGCCATGGTGGCCCAGTACAGCTGGGGAGTTTCTTCTGCCATGGTGGCCCAGTACAGCTGGGGAGTTTCTTTTGGCTCGGTTTTAATCTTTGGCTCCTCTTTGTGCACACTGTAGGTGTTCGGTATGACCACGGCCATTGGGGGCCTTTTCCTTTAGCTTCTCTCCATTCTGCCAGACGTGACCTAAACAATAAAAAAACATTGAATACTTTACCAAAACAGGATTTAAATCTTCGACCGAAGACCTCTGCATTATATATTCAAGTATAAACTAAATTCTTTAAAATGCAAGAAATAGACAACTGATAGCGTTGAAATTTACCAGGATTATCAAGGCCATAAAAAGACGTGATTGAATAAGATGGTCACAAAAATATTGGAACAAGATTCAAATGAGAGGCCATGACTAGATGTGCCACTGTAGCGGAGGCCCCTCCACATCTCATTATTGCAGTACATTTAGCAGGTGCGTCAGGATGGCTCCCGGTGTACAAGCTGGATGTGTACATAGAGCTCCATTATCCCGAAGGAAGCCAAAAGAAAACCCTTATACTGCCCAGGATGATTTATTTTTTTAAATGGGGGCATGTGGTGACGTGTGCTGCTGTAAGGCATACGTTCAAGTCATGGACTTTTATAGCTTTTCATGATGTGTATATTATACTACTTTTATAGTCTATGGTGACAGATGCCGGCAGTTCGGCCCCATGCACACGACTAGATTTCATCCATAATTACACACCCATTCATTTCTATGGCCGACTGACACCTTCCCATATATTTATAGAATAAACCCAAAAGCACTTCAAAGACATACGATTGTATTGATTCCAAGGAAGAATTATTTATTTTCATTCATTCCATATGGTATGATATCGTACAGAACAGAAAAAGCTTTTTAAGATGCAAGCGATAGACATTATGACGTTTCGGCCCAACCAAGGCCTTTCTCACAATCGCTGTAGAAAAAGTAGATCATACACAATCACGTAATAGGATAAAGAGAATAGAATAAAATAAAAATTGGACATAAATGCATATAATAATCAAATTAGAAGAATCCGTCCTGTTGTATGACTGTAAATGGTAACCTGCGTGAGCAGCAAGGCATGTTTCATATGCACGGCCATTATGATCCAGTACAATAGTGATTGTCCCTGGACAAACGGGTATACAGGAGTACATAGGGAATGAAAGTACGAGGATGTACAAATATATAAATTGCAGAACATGGCATAGACATAATTTTAAAGCATTCAAGCCTGATTTAATTGGAGAGATATTGATAAAATACCTCTCAGGACCATACCATAAAGTGCCGGTATAGAGAAGGAATCGTGGATATAGAGTAAGTTAAGATGCAAAAGATGGAGGGGAAGATTAGGACATAGTATATCGGAGGAGTGTGGTAATGTAACGGCGTCTACCAGACGCTCCAAGATGTAAAAGCGTACATGGCAGCGGCCATTCTTATCGCTCCTGCAACCGGATATCCGGTATGTGGCACGCAAACCAATTCTAGCGCATGCGCAGTCTACAGGATACCTTCACCTCGTGGAACGCAAGCTGTCCTCATTGCTATGGTGTCTATTGTAGGTCGGAAAATCTATTTCCTTTCACTTGAGGTATAGTTAACTTAAAAAAACGGCATTACGGACGGGGATAAAATAATTGTCGGACATATATGGATAATCTAGTGATTGACGTGTTATAGAACTGCATATATATGATGATGCAGGTGGACTGGACGGCATAGCAGTCTTAATGACAAAAGTAAGCTAGTTATTTGACATGTGTAAAGTAGTCTAGTGATTGACGTCATACATAGATGAATATGTGGAATGACACAAATAGACTCGATAAAATGAGTTTGATGAAATGACGTGAAATGTTTAGAATTAGTTATAATAAGGCTGGTTCAAAATATGTGTAACGAAGTCTACATACATATGTCTACCTTGCATTACCAGGAACTAGACGTATAGCTAGAATGAAGGTCATGTGTTACTTATATTGTGTTTCAAAGAAATCTTTGCTGGTTCGTGAAAGATTCAATGGAAAAATACATTATGTAACCTGTGTATATCACAATAATAGATGAAAGGCGGTAAAAGAAAAAGTTAGTAAATTATGTCAGAAAACAGATAGAAAGTGAACCGGTTTTAAGGTACCTGTATCTGGTCGCACATTGGATCTCTGTTACAAGCTTTTTTCTATCGTGACAGAGAGATAAATATATATATATATATAGTATTAGTCACATAAACCACTGTAATCAACAGAAGATGTTAATCTTGTCAGCATAAGTCTAAATCTCTGTTTAGGCCTTTAGGTGTCAGGGTCTCTAATGTGTGAATCCAGTACGACTCCCGTTGTTTTAATAAGTGTATATGATTGCCTCCCCTCCTTGGCCTTGAGCTGCTCAATAATTTGAAACCTTAATTGGGAAACATTATGGTTAGATTTGATAAAGTGATCGGGGAGAGGTAGCCACGTTTTCTTACACCGAATTGTGGATTTATGACTCGATATCCGATCCCTAATATGTTGGGTGGTTTCCCCCACATAGGTCAAGCCACACGGGCATTTAATCAGGTACACCACAAAATTCGAGTCGCACATAAAGAAGCCTTTAGCCGAAAAGGTCTTATTGGTATGGGGGTGCTGGATCATGTCCCGCTTAATGATATTCGAACAGCACGAGCAATGTAAACATGGGAATGTGCCATAGCGTTTTTTCTGTAAAAGTTTGTCTTGGTGTTTTGGAAAGGCTGCCAATGTCGGCTCTAATAACGCGGTCACGTACGTTTTGGGGCCCTCTTTGAACACATGACTGAATTCCTCAATCCCCGGGTAGGCGGTATGTAATACCGACCAATGTCTGCGAACGCTCTGTAGTACTTTTGGTACAATAGGGTGGTAAGTCAAAATCAGTGGTAGCCTAGCCTGTTTAGGTCTCTTCACCATGGTCCCCTGATTTGTCACTAACTTATCCAATTCTTTTGCCAAAAGTGGTCTAGGATAGCCTCTGCTTGAATCTTTTGGACATATTCAGTGTTCTGATATTTTTTTTTTTAGTGTCCCCATCGGATTTGATTCTGGACACTTGCATAAATTGATCGTGGTAGGGAACAGAGCATATTCCTGGGATGGCTACTGCTATAGTGCAGCAGACCATTTCTATCTGTAGGTTTCGAATAGAGGTCTGAGCTAAGAGATCCACCTTCATCCAACACAATAATAGTATCTAGAAACGAAATCCTTTCCTTACTAGAGCTTAGAGTAAACGTTAATTCATCTCTTACTTGGTTAAGGTAAGCATAAAAATTATCGAGGGATCCCGGGGGACCATCCCAGATGCAAAAGATATTGTCTATGTATCTGTACCAGCATAAGGCATGTTGTGTAAAGAGAGGAGTGTTTGTATACATGTTCCTCTTCAAAGAGAGCCATATTTGCATATGGTGGGGCTACGTACAAACCCATGGCCGTTCCGCAAGTTTGTACATAGACTTAGTCTCCAAATAGAAAATAATTTTTATGAAGAATTAATGTAAGTAGTTCAAGGCATAGTGATACTGAGTCGGATGTCACTGTAGTGGATTCTAGAAGGCGAGTAACAGCATGAATTCCTTTCTGATGTGTAATGGAAGTATATAGGCTACTAACGTCCAGGGTTACTAAGGTGCAGGTATGACTAATCCTTGGGAGTTCTCTAATTTTCTTTAGAAAATGGCCCGTGTCCAAGATGAAAGAGGGTGTTGTCTTGATTAAGGGAGTGAGGATCTTTTCTAAAAAGATAGAAAGGGGGGAGAGGATGGAATCTGTCGAGGCTACTATAGGCCTACCAGGGGGATGTTGTAAGGATTTATGGATCTTGGGTAAAATATAAAATACTGTAATTATTGGGTGGGGATTCTGTAGAAATGTATACGTTTTGTCATCAATCGTCCCCTGGCCTCTATAATCTTCCAAGATGGTAGCGATATTGATACGGATCTTAGTTGTAGGATCACTATTAATTTTATTGTATGTCCATGAGTCCGCTAACTGTCTCCCGATCTCCGTGATATAATAATTTTTTAATCCCATACCACTATGGCGCCTCCCTTATCCGCAGGTTTAATAATAATTATATCCCTGTTGCTCAAGGATATCAGGGTCGCCAACTCTGATCTCGTTAAGTTGTTTGTATGTTGGTAGAGTCCCATCCTATATCTGGCCAAGAGGGCTTGTGTATCCCTTTTAATTAGGTCGATAACTGCCTCTGTAGCGTGATAAGATCTTGGGGGAGAATAATTACTGCGATTAAATAAACCTAGTGGTTCTATTGATAATGGTGTCTGGGCTACAGTAGAAATAGATGAAACCGTATCGACAGCAGAAACCCCAAAATGGGTCTTGCGTCTCAGATCTATAAAATCTATTGAGTTCTTGCTCTAAGATAAACGTATTTCAGGAGGCAGCCGGACAGGAGGACAAGCCTTTCTGTAGGACTGACCGTTCCGCTGGATTCAAAGTTTAGGAGTAGATGTTGACGACCAGGTCACTGTTCTTACCTGGGATCGCGTCTGTGTTCCCGGTTTCTCCCTTCTCCTCCTTGACCTTCTGGTGGGGCCCCTCTGCCCCTTCGATTGCCTAACAAAACGCTGTGGACGATATGAAGGTCTTTCCGCAGACGTGGACCTGTTGCCAGGGGTGTACCCTCTGCGAGACCGCCAGGAACTGGAGGAATCCTGCCATCTGTATACCTGGTTATTCAAGTAATCGTTGGCGTCCCTCTGGAACTTCTCCCTTTTTCTAGATTCCACTTCTTTAGTAAACTCTTTGATGCTGTTGTCTGTACGTGACTTTAAGGTTTCCCAATCGTTGATAGATAGCGAAGATAATTGCTTTTCAAGAGCCTTTACCTTCTCGGCTGATTCTTTAATGGATTTCTGTAGATTTTCTATGGGTAACACGATTAGATCCAAAGAACATTTATTTAAACACATTTTTTTAACTGGTCACAATATTGTCGATCCTCTGCAAACAACGTAGGTCTCAGATGGCTGCATAATCCCCGAGGAATCCTGTTGAGGCGATGGTATTCTGCCAAGGTAATGCAATGCAGATCATGTGAGGTATACTTGCGCAGCTCCTTTTCATAATCCCTTGTACGTAATTCCTGTGGTGGAATACGAAGGAAGTCACCAGGATTGGTGACCTATGATAATATGGATGCAGTAGTTGTCTGGTCATAGGCGAATGTTTTCGTACGTCATCTAGGTAGGGTGCGCCTTAACTAGACGAAGTATATTTACAGGAAGGTGTCTGTGCCGTAGAAACCTTCCATAAAAAAAATAGGACATGTCTTATGTTTTTACTTTTTTTTTATTTTTATATTACGGACCGTGCTTACATACTTTATAATGGGAGCATAGCCCGCAAATGCGGATGCCTGTCGGCCGTGGCCCGTAATCACTGACAGTGAATATATGTAAGGTCGTGTGAATGGGGCCTAAACCGTATAGGGCAGGAGATTTTCCCAACCTATTCCTTAAAACGTAGGCCATTAACCATGATGTGAACTAGGCCTAACAGCGTTTCATAAACTTCAGTAAACACTGTGGCCAAAAACAATGCAGGTTTGAGATATTTTTTTATTTTTTTTTAACCTGCACCCTATAAACTCCAATGGCGGTGGAGATGCTTTTCATAAAAGAAGTTCCAGGACCACATGTATTCTTCCTACCAAATCTACCCTTACACAATGGTACATACCACCTACATGACATGCAAACTTACCATTTCTGGATAGAAAGGCTATTCTCACATGCTTAACCATTGCAAAATAATGATCTTTAATCTACTGCTACCAGGCAGATCAAAAACTGAGGCAGCTGCCCATAGCGATCACGTATCGTTTAACCTGCACCGCAAACCTGGAATCTAAAAAGGTGGCGAAGGGAAACTTTTGTCTACAGTGAAAGTGAAGCAAAAAGTGTAATATTGTTCACAAGGTTAAAAGGGCTTGTCCACTTTCTGAAACCTGATGACCTATCCACCCGATAGGTCATCAGTATATGATTGGTGCGTGTTCGACATCCGGACCCCGCACCGATCCGCAACTCCGGCTGCCTCCACGCACCGGATGTTTGGAACGGAATGTGCAGTAGTTTGAGACAGAATCAGATGGCTCTGACAACTGCTGAATGTCCGCTATGCAGTGGTCCAAGTGGAAAACCACTTCTGTTGGTTCTGTTGCTTTACGTCGTGCACCTTTTATAAGATTTAAAGGGAAATGCTTATCTTTAAATCTTTTCTCTAGAACATTGCACTCTTTTTTTTGAAATTTTCGTCTGTGCTACAGTTCTTTCTAACTCTCCTGAACTGCCCAAAGGGTATATTTTTAAGCCAGGGGCGATAGTGTGCACTCATAAAGTTGATGTAGCTGTTGACGTCTACTAATTTGAAATGTGTTTTGGTGGCAAATTTGTTACTATCGGTATCGTAGCTGATTGTGAGATTTAGGAAATCAATGGAAGTGGAAGAGAATGTATGCGTGAATGATAGGTCATAGTCATTTGTGTTTAGAGACTCAATAAAATGGGAGGCTTCATCCTCATTACCTTTCCATACCAGGAACAGGTCATCAATGTAGCGTTTTTATATAGCAATATATTGTTTTTGAACGGGTGTTCACCGTGAATATACGGCCTTTCAAAGGCTCCCATGTATAGGTTGGCATACGCGGGTGCAAATCGGGTGCCCATCGCACACCCTTTAGTTTGGTTATAAAAGTTGTTATTGAAACTAAATGTATTGTGGTGAAGAATTAATTTCATTCAATGGATTAAAAAACGGACCTGTAATTCAGGGATTGAAGTGTTGGATGACAAAAATGAGTGGGCTACCTCTAGACCTTTATTGTGTGGAATGTTGCTGTATAGTGCCGTCACATCAGCTGTCAGAAAACAAATTGGGGACGTCAAAGAATCGGTTTTAAGGTCATTCAGATCTCTAATTAGTTGCGTGGAATCTTTTAAATGGGATGGTAGAGTGAGTACAAGCGGTTGGAGATGAAGGTCCACAAAATGATAGAGGTTGCTGGTGAGTGAGCCTATTCCTGAGATGATGGGACGTCCAGGAGGGTTTATTAGTGACTTATGGATTTTTGGCAAGTGGTAGATAAAAGGCATGCTGGGAAAGGATACAGACGGAAAACATTTCTCTTTTTTGGTGAGTAGTCCTTCTTTGGCAGCTGACTCTATAAGGGTTTGGTATTCATATGTGTAGGTAGAAAGTGGATTGGTGGGAAGTTTGCGATAAAAAGTAGTGTCACTTAGGATTCTCAAGGTTTCGTCAAGATATTTATTTCTGTCCTGAATGACTATGCCACCCCCTTTGTCTGCCGGGCGGATTACGATTTCCTCGTTTTTTTTGAAGAGTTTTCAAAGCCCTTCTCATGTGTGGTTAGGTTATCAGGGTAGTTAGATGGTATGTCTAGTGACCTAAATTCATTGCTGACAAGGGTAGAAAAAGTTTCTACCATAGATCCTTGATGGTGTGTTGGATAGAAGTTAGACTTGGAGTAGACGTCCACCGGGATGGCGTGAAGTGTGGAATTGTTTGCGGGCAATTCAATTGGGGACCCTGGTGTAATAGTAGGTTTCTCCATAGAGAAATGTCTGGCAAGCGTAAGTTTCCTTATGAATCTGTTAAGGTCCATAAACAATTCAAAGTTATCAATCGGTGCTGTGGGGCAAAAAGATAAACCCCTGTTCAGTAGACTAGATTCAAAAGTATTTAAAACATTTGATGAAAGGTTAAACAGTTTTATTGTCTGACCAGGTTCCTCTTTTTGTTGAGAGATGGGCGCTGATTTTGTACGTTTTTTGCCTCCTCTGGGTCTGTGTCTAACTTTTGTTTTCGTTGAGATTTTTTGAATCTTTGGAAAAAAGTTGGTTATCGTTTGAGCTTTTGGACTCAAGATGAAGGGTATTAATAAATCTTTCCTCATAACTGTGGGGGTTAAAGGGGGCCTTATTAGCTGAGATGGAAGCCCTAAAAAAGACGCTGCTGTATAGGTGAAGTCTAGAGCAGATGTGGCTAGATCCGTATTGGGATTAGTAGTGGTGAACCCCTGAGATAGGTTATGACCCTCGTAGGTGCTGTGGGGCAGATCATTAGGTGAAGGTGGGTTTGAAGAAAAGGGTGTTATGCAATGATAATTGTAATAGAGACGTGAGGCTGTCTTCTATGGAATCATTAAGAGGAAAAGTAGGAGAGTTTATGGTAGAGGGGACTTCCATCAGTTCGGATGAGGAGAGTAACTATAAAAAGAGGGGTTGGTTGGTAAGGGGATGGGGCTCAAAGTGGGAGTAGGGACTGTACTAATGCAAATTGGTTCGGGAACCAATGTCTTAGTGATGTTGTTCACCAAATGATTTTTAGTCTTAATTTCATTAGTCTTTGTTTGTGATATCGCCGTACTGATTTGGTTACTAGGTCTAAGTTTAGAACTGTTCCTAAAGGACCTACTGTACGTGATGACTTTATCACGCAGATAAGGTGACCGGGAGTTCTCTGTACGAGAGGCTGTAAAAGAAAATCCAGCCACTCGGCTAGTCTCTCAGTGAGTGACCCAATGCCGGAAACAATGGGACGCATGGGTGGAGGGGTGATCGGATTTTTGATGAGCAGATAATCGTATTGTTTCTTTAAAATTGTGCCACTGCCCAGACCTCTGTCCAGCAAGTTCACAAGGAGCTGCTGGAAAACAGAGGTCGGATTATGGCCCAACTTGATGTATGTATCTGTATCCGATAATAACTCCAACACTTGGTTAGTGTACATCTCACGATCCATTACGGTCACACTGCCTCCTTTATCCGACATGCCAATAACTATGTTCTTGTTATCCCTTAGGGTTTTCATTGCACTATTTGGACTAGCTGTAAGATTTTGTTGGATTTTACTTTTTGTTGCTACGACTGGCAATTTTATGTAATTCCCTTTTCATTATAGATTGAAATCTATCCATGGACTCCGTCCTGGACTGGATGGGATAGAAGGTAGGATTTGTCATGGGGTATTTCTCTGCTAGCATACATGGAGATGACTTTTCCTGCTCAGCTAGCTCTTCCAAGTTTAATAGAGCAATTTGCTCTTGAAACATAAATGATCGATAGATGTTATGGCCAGGTGAATCTCTAATAGAAGTTAAATGACTGGTCTCTGTATGGGTGTCTGGATCTAAAAGAAAATGCCTTTTTATGGTCAAATTGCGTATAAATTTATTACCTAATAAAGTGTGAAACATCGCAGTTGGGAACGAAATTGAGGCCGAGAGCAAGTACTTTGGATCTGTGTCTGGGTAAGGGGCACTGGTGACAAGTTGATCACATCTATGGTTTTTATTAGTCTCTGGTTCCGTAATCGGAGAGGTTGTATAGTATCCATGGTTCCGATGTTTCCTGCCCCCTCTCCTCCCCCATTTTTTGAGGGGCCATATCTGGCAGAAAAGGAATGTCTGGATGATCCTGATTCTCTGGATGAATCCATATCTGATCCCCCTTCTGCTCCATCCGTCATCTCCTGCTCCGTGGAGCTGAAACTCACTCTGTTGGCTAATCTAGCGCTGCCTAGGTCTCCTGCGGTCTTTCAAGATAGATTTGGCTCAATGATGTTGAAAATAGTTGTCAGATTAAAAGATGAAAAATATACATAGTTACAATGCATTCAAACCGTTTATGAAAATAAAAGGGATAAAAGAAACCAAACAAAACCTTACTGATGTACAGCAGTGACATCCTCGCTGTGGGGACAGCTGAAAATGAGCAGTCACTCCAACCGAGATATGGCTCCCCAACGACTGACACTGACCCTCACTTCTGGCATTTTAAACCTGTTTTTTTTTTCCCCAGTCTACTAGCTGGTGTTACTGAGAGGAGGCTGTTCATATGATAATGACACGTACTCCTCCCATTACACAGTTGTGTTTCTATAGAGGAACATAAAAGTGGTCGTGTTCTTGCAGGAATCCCCTAGAAATATAATATTACCTGCATTCACCTGTGCAGACATTTACCAACCCGGGCATATCAAACACCACTGTAATAGGCCCATGTGTTTAGCCAACAGCCAATTCCAGGTAGTTCCTCTGGGTGTAGGGATGTGAATTTGACCTATAATCAGGGGAAATAGCCCTCATATATAACTAGGTATGTGATCACTACAAATAACAATTATGATGGGGTTTGCCTTCATGTATCATATTTTCTTTGAAACCTGTGACAATGGCCTATGCTTACCTTGTCCACATGGCAGGTACGCCACAGGCATCCATTTGCATAGCTTTAGATGTTTTGTCAGGATGTGTGGGCAATTACTTCTAACCCTGGGTGAGAATGCGATCTAAGGCTAGATACAGGCCCTGGTGACGTTCTTAATCCACACCTCTCGCACCTTGTTTAATTGGCCCTTTCCTCACCATTTGTCAGAGAGTGGACGTCCTGTGATGGCCAAAGATCTGCATTTCTTATGTAAATCCGATGTATCTTCTATGTCAGAAGGAGTTATGAACTGACCTCTTAATAACCTACTTTTGATATTACCTATAACACCACACCTCCCCCTTAAGACATGGCATGGGATCATTAATGTAGCCATCAATATCCCAAGCCGATCTCCACAGCTTCCCCCTGGCGCGATAACCCATCTGCGTTGCCATGCTCGCTGCCCTTTTTGTGCAGGATAGTGAAATCATTGTCGCAAGGCTAAACTCCATCTCCGCATCTTCCCGTTATCCCCTGCCACCCTTTGCAACCAACTAAGTGGGTTGTGGTCGGTCACTACGGTAAATCTGCGCCCATAGAGGTATGACTGTAATTTCTGCAAGGCCCATACAATGGTCAAACCTTCCTTCTCTACAGTGGCATAGGCCACCTCCCTCGGTAGAAGTTTCTGCTCAAATACATTATTGGATGTTCATGCCCTCCTGTATTTACCTGGCTGGGCACTGCGCCTAGTCCATAGGCACGGCGTCCGTCTGCACCACAAACTTTCAAGTAAAATCTTGGCTTTGCAAGACTGGGGAGCTAGCAAGGGCAGCTTTTAAAGCTGACAGAACTCTCGCAGTCGGCAGTCCAATTAACTATTTGAGGCTGTTTCTTCTTTGTGAGGTCTGTCAAAGGTTTTTCTAGGGAACTATAGTTAGGAACCAACTTTCTATAGTATCCTGCGGTCCCCAAAAAGCACATAACCTGTATTTTGGTCTTAGGAGTGGGCCAGGTGGAAATTGCATCTACTTTCCCTGGCTCTGGCTTTAGTGTCCCTCCACCCACCTTGTGCCCGAGGTACTGCACTTCGGTCATGCTGATCTGACACTTTCCAGGCTTGATGGTCAGTCCTGGATATGCCGGAGCACCTGCGACAGGTGGGTCAGGTGATCCTCCCAGGTCTGACTGAACACAGCAATGGCATCCAGGTAAGCGACGGCAAACCCTTCAAACTTCTCTAAAAGCTTGTTCACCAAGCGCTGGAATGTAGCAGGAGCATTTTTAATACCAAAGGGCAATACCTTGGACTCCTAGTCCAAAGGGGTGATGAAGGCAGAACTCGCCTGCGCTTCCACGGACATCGGGATTTGCTAATACCCCCGACTTAAATCCATGATTGTTAGGTACCAGGCACTGGCTAGCTGATCCAAAAGCTCATCTATGCGGGGCATTGGATACACATCAAACACAGTGATGGTATTCAACTTCCATTAGTCCACGCAAAATAGTGTTGTCTTGTCCTTTTTGGGGACAAGCACTACAGGTGATGCCCAGGCACTTTGAGACTCCTGGATCACGCCCAGCCCTAACATTTCCTCTATTTCCTTCTTCATGTCAGCCCTTACTTCTAGGGAAACTCTCTATAAGCTGCTTGCCTAACAGGTTGGTGATCCCCCGTGTCTACATGGTGCGTTGCTAGCGGAGTTCTCCCAGGTCTCCCTGTAAAAGTGGCAAGAAAGGGATTAAGTACCTGCTGCAGCTGGGACTTCTGACCTTCAGGCAGCAGTGAATTAACTACGGCATCCTCAATGGATCCGATCTCCTTTGCTGAAGCCACTAAATCCAGCAGTTTTTCCCTTTCACCCTCGACTGGCAGAGCGCACATATCCCAGTCATAATGCGCCTTGATCATTTTCACATGAAAAACTTTCTTGCGAACATGATCGATCGTGACTACATAGTCCACATCGTTGAGGCGTTGATGAATGGGATATGGGCCTTCCCATGCCGCCTGGAGTTTATTTTGGGTCATAGGGACCAGTACCCATACCTTCTGACCCACTGCATACACTCTCTCTCAGGCATTTCTATCATACTGTAATGGCAGGAAGGAGGTGAAGGGAAAGTGAGCCCTAATCTACCCACCGCCCTGTCCCTGCCTACTTGCAACGACCCGCCCTAGGCGACGTGGTACAACTGGGCGGCGGTCCCTACGCTGTCTAAGTGCACGGGAGAACAAACAGGGAACACGCAAGGGAAGGGGCAGTAGCCCACGGAACGCTGCGAGGAAACGGAGCGGTGAATGAGTAGTCCGGACCATGACCTGCCTAGGTAGAGTCGTGTGTTAACCTTAAACCATACTATCCCCCACCCCCATTTAGTAACGACACATGACACCGAGGTTGGATGTGAAATGGCCACAGCAGCCGTTTATTAATTTCACAGTTTTATAAAAACAATTTAAATCCGAAACATTCGGATAACTAGTTAGGAATCCACCAGAGAATTCCTCCTAATAATTCACATGACCCAACATGGGTCAGAATCATAAATAACAATTAAACGTTAACATTAACCCGAGCAGAGGAAGTCCTTGAAGCCCCTTCAGATGTTCCTTTCAAGAACACACCGAATTAGCCATCTGCAAACCACTAATTACCTCCAGCCGTAAACCAGCTCGGAAGCACCGTTCACCTCTGCAGATGGCTCCAACCACTAGAAGTCCACTTCAAGGGGATAACACCCGATGAAGCCCTCAAGTGATATACCGACCACTAGAAGTCCACTTCAAAGGGATAACACCCGATGAAGCCTTCAAGTGACATACCTTCTACCAGAAGACCACTTCAAAGGGATAACACCCGATGAAGTCTTCAACCATGTACCTTTTTTGGGGGACGCATACCCCCGATGCGACCCCCCCACCATTTTGTACTGACTGGCCTCAAGGACTCCCCCCGCCACCGCGAAACAGGCCTTGACCACCTTAAGCCTGTGAGTTCCTCCACACCACCACCGCCCTTTCTATGCCTTCTGCTATAGCCAAGCTCCAAATATCAATGCCAACCTCGGTCAGATGAACCCCGTCACTCCTCCAGAAATTCCCCAATCCTGACTCCAAATCCCTATGCCTCACGCAAATGCCCCCGTTCTTTGCCACAAAACGGGACACCGCCCGGTTAACCTTTATGCGAGCCTTATTGACTCTCTCCACCGATCTAGCTAACCGCCAATGCTTCCTTGGGACTATGTCCGACCACACTACCACCAACTTGGGATAAGATACCCACAAACACAACAAATCATGTTTGATATCCCGCACCAACTCACGAAAAGGGCGGACTCCTAAGTCATTCCCACCCACGTGCAACACTAAAACCTCCGGAACCCTATCAAGCCGCACATATGTCTGGAATTCCGCCAACACCCTGTTCCACGACATACCTCTAAACCCCAGCCAATGCACAACCGCATCCTGTCGCGGAATGCGCAACTGGCGACCATCCGGGCGGACGTCCGCCCTCAAAGCCCCCCAGTGCACGTACGAATGACCCATCAACCACACCAGACAAGGAGGCGAATCTGAAACGGAAAACACAGTTAGGCACCACCATATAACATTTGCAAGCATAAACAACAAAATTACAACATATGGGGGCGGACATAGGACTTAAACCTTTTAGACTCCCAACGACCAATACGCCTCACCCCCTCATCATCCAACCCCCAGCGCCCTGCTTCCGTTGCTGCGCCAATCCGGAAGGAATGAGATGAATATGAGCCTGCTGCAACCCCAACCGCCGTCAAACATTTTTTAAAAACAGCTCCAAACTGAAACCTGGACAAGAACGACCCGTCCACATGACGTAACAAAGGCAAATCTGGAGACCCCCTGTTTTTTGTAAAACCCCGCATGCACTCTACTGGGCACATGACCGACCCCGGGAGAGCGAACAAAACTATCAGTTTTCCCTTCCCTAATTGGTCAGTTTTTGATCTACGCAACCATACCTCCAACCGATCTGCAAAAAGGCTCACCTCCCCAGATCTCAGCCCCCCTGCCTGTTTAGTACTTGGCGACACCAACTCACCTACTCTAAATGCTCCGAAGAACGCCAACGAGAAAGCCAACCGAAACAAATCCATTTCATCTGAAGAACGACATACCGATGCCAATGAACCGCCCAAAGAGTTAAGCAAAGCAAACGACACCGGCCTTCTACTATCCGCCTCCACCCTACCTCTGCGCAACCCCTTCAAAGCCTGCGATACCAGAAATTCCTTCGATACATCCCGCAAGCCCCGCAACTTAAGCCCAAACGCCACCGCGGATATAAACCGGTTCACCTTCGCTACTGAAAACCCCCCCTCCCAGGCATCCCCTAACCAATACAAAAGTGCCACCAACCTGTCTCTATCCGTATTGACATCACCCAACTCTCTTACCCACTCCTCCCACTGCCTCCAACAAGCAGCATAAGCCCTCCACGTCGTGCGCGCCAAAGACCTTTGTAACAGCTGCTCTACGGGACCGATACCAGATCCCATAGATGATCCGGACACGCCAAACCGAGACGTTCCGCTCCCGGGGCCAATTCCCGAAACCGGTCCCACTGCGAGCGAGAAAGAGCATCAGCAACACAATTCCGTACACCCGGGACATGCACCGCCACCACCCACGCGTTCAGCGACAAACACACCAACACTAAATGTCGCAACAATTGAACTACCGGAGGAGAGGACGCCGTGATGTTATTAATGGCAAGCACCACCCCCATGTTGTCGCAGTAAAAACGGACCTTCTTATCCCTGAGCCTGTCCCCCCAAATGGTAGCCGCCACCACGATGGGAAACAGCTCAAGCAGGGCCAGATTCCGCGTCAATCCACTGGACACCCAGCTAGCCGGCCATTGACCTGCGCACCACGGACCTCCCCCGTAAGCTCCAAAGCCACCCGCCCCAGCCGCATCCGTGAAAATATTCAGATCACTCGTATCCTGCGCTGGGGCCATCCATAGCGAGCGACCATTGTACTGGCCCAAGAAGTCATCCCAAACCTGAAGATCAGCTCGGTGCTCCTCCTTGAGCCTCACAAAATGATGCGGCGCCCGCACTCCCGCCGTTGCCGCCGCCAACCTTCTACCAAACACCCTCCCCATCGGCATAATCCGGCAGGCGAAATTCAACTTCCCCAGCAGCGACTGAAGCTCCCTCAGCGACATTTTCTTCCTTCTACAAGCCCGTCGCACCTCCAGCCTCAAAGCACCCAACTTATCCGCCGGGAGCCAACACTCCATTGCCACCGAGTCAATTTCGATTCCCAAGAAAGAAATCGTCGCTACCGGGCCCTCCGTTTTTTCCGGCGCCAAAGGGATCCCAAAATCCCTCGCCACCTTCTGCAGGGCATGAAGCAAGTTACCGCAAACCGGCGAACCCCCCGGGCCAACGCACAAAAAATCATCTAAGTAATGGATCAACGAATCGACCCCGGATACTCCCCTCGTTACCCACTCCACGAAGCTACTAAACGCCTCGAAGTATGCACAAGAAAGAGAACACCCCATCGGAAGGCACCGATCCACGTAAAAGGCCCCATTCCAAAAACAACCCAACAGCCGTTGGCTTTCTGGATGGACCGGCAACAACCTGAACGCCGCCTCGATGTCGGTTTTTGCTAGCAGCGCCCCCGGACCCGCAGCCCGCACTAACCCCACCGCCTTATCGAATGAGGTATAAACTACGGAACACAACTCGTGATCAATCCCGTCATTTACCGACGAACCTTTGGGATACGATAAATGTTGAATCAAACGAAACTTTCCGGGCTCGCGTTTAGGGACAATACCCAAAGGGGACACAACTAAATCTTTTACCGGCGACTCCACAAATGGCCCCGACATGCGCCCCAACGAAACTTCTTTTAACAACTTTTCCGACACGACTTCCGCATGCAAGTAAGCCGATTTTAAATTTCTCCGCGTAACCGGAACCTCATAAGGAGGCGGAGGAATAACAAAACCAACACTAAACCCTTCATAAAGCAACTTAGCTGCCGCCCTATCCGGATACTCATTTAGATAAGGGGCCATCCTTTCCACCCTCACCGGCGACACCCCCTTGACCAGCCCCGTGCTGGTTCCCGGACCTCTTTTTCCGCAGACATTTTGCCGCCCCGTGTGATGCACCATTACACTCGGAGCACACGTGCTTGAACTTGCACGTGGCCCCAAACTTGCACTGGCCTTCATTGAATTGCCAGCAAAACCCCGCCTTTCCCCCGCCGCTTGGTCCACTCTGACTAGTCTGGCCTCCCTGGCCACCGCTCCCGGGAAAGGGCTGCCTAACCGGAGCCGTAACCCGTAACCAGAGAGCAATATCCTTCTGGTCCCACCGAATCGCCGGCCGAACCGCCTTCCGCTGACGGAATTGCTCATCATATCGCAGCCACGCCTGACCCCCATACGCCCTATGAGCCTCCCCAATAGCATCAAAATAACAAAATAACGCCGAACAATTTTCCGGCGCCTTTTCCCCTATCACACTAGCCAATATGGCGAACGCCTGCGACCAATTAACGAACGTCTGCGGGATAAGCCTATACCGCCGCCGTTCCTCCTCGTCCTTTTTACTCTCATCCCGCTTGCTCTTATCCAAATTGAATTTAGCCAGCGGCAAGAGAGAAAAAATTTCAACATATTCATCTTTCCAGATCCGATCACGCACCTCCTGCTTTAAATGCGCCCCCAACGGACCCTCAAAACAAACATACACCTCCCCCCGAGCACGATCGTCCATGCGCACTCGATCGCCGTCCTTCTGTGCCTCAGTCTGCACCGACACCGCGACCGCCTCTCTAACCGCCACCACAGGACGCGCCTGCAACGATCCCACTTCCCTGGGGCCTTCCCAAACTACCGCAGGGGACACTTCCGTTACTACCGGCGCCGCGGCCCTATCCAGGCGCCCCACCAGCTCCCGTAAGCAACCCACTAAATCTACCAAACCCGCTCCGTCGCGTCCTCCCGCGCCACTACCGGCCCCCGATGCTATGCTAGCAGCCCCCCCGCCGACACCCGACATAAAAATCGCTGGATAAGACAATAATGGAGTTATACACTCACCGGGCTGCACAGGCGCTGTGTTCCCGTCAGCCGGACCATCCTGACCTCGACGATAGACGTCCAGTTCACCTTCCTCCAGTTCTTCTCTCGCCGACGACTGTCCCTCCCAACGACCTCTTCGGAAAGGGGATGAGGACGCGCTGACCGATGGGCCGGCAACCTGCCGCCCGACCGCCGGGACCCAGACTTCCGACCGGACCTGTTGCCTCGACGTCGCTGCAGATCTAGACGATCCTGACGAAGCCTGCCCCCTGGCCGGAACATCACCATGCGGGGCGGCCGTACCTTGCTCTCGACATCTTCCATCTGATGGGGGAGGGGTGACAGGGAGCCCAGCCTGCGACTCCCTGCTTACCGCCGGACCCCGTCGCGGCCTGGGATTCCTGCCAGGACGCAGGGCCTGGGAAGGGGCGGTCCTCCCAGCTGCCTGGCCTGCAGCGTCCGGGATCGGGCTCCCTCTGCGACGCCGTGTCCGCGGGACTACCTCCGGACTCAGGCGCTCTGGAGGTCGGGACCGCCGAGAGGGACGGGTCGACACAGCCTGCATCGCCGTCACCCCTGCCACCGCTCTCTGCCTGCCCAGCGCAGGAGCGGTTGTTGCCGACTCCCCCCCCGCCGCCATAGCCATGCTCGTAGGGGGGCCGGGGGAGGGGAGCCTGTCCCTTACAACAGACCCCGAACGCCGTGCCCGACGTGGCGAAACGGCGTCCGGGATCCGCGTTAATGCAGCCACGGTCTCCTCCAGCCATCCGGGACCGTGGTGCACAGCAGCGGCGCGCAGCCGCTCTAAAATCAGGGCCTCTGCCATTACTAAAACACCGGGCAACGGGGAGCTTTGCTTAATGTGTGTTACTCCTCCCGCTGCTTCCGGCTCAATGCCGAGAAACAGCGGGAAGCGCAGTAACGGCCCCCCCGCCCCCCTTAACTCCTCCCCGTCCCTCCTTCAGCTCCTTCAACTTTCCCTGACCTCGTAACATTAACCCTTTCCCTACCAGGACGGTCATGTCGGCTTCCCTTAAGCCTGCAGCTGCGTCCAGCCTCTTCTGGATGAAGTGGAGTATACCCAAGTGAGCACGGAGGAGGAAGCAAGCCAGAGGCAAAGCAGGTTAAGCGGAAATGCAGCAAGGCAGAAGCAGGCTGGAGCAAGCAGCAGTGGGGCCAGGAATCCGGAAGAATTACAAGCACTGAGGAGGAGAACCCGGCAGGTAATAAAGGACAGGGGGCGGAGCTAACTCCGACTGACCAGGCCGCGATAGGCTCTCCCACTCCTGAGCCTGACACCCTGGTTGGTGGGAGATGGTGTCAGTCGAACAGGTCTGGCCTCAGGTGTGGACTGATTAATCCCAGGAGTACACCCAGACGCAGTACCTGGCGGATCCCTAACACATACCATCCCTTCTGACTTGCCTGTGCCTGCACCATGTTCTCATGTACTAGGCCTGTCAGTTCCTGCCTCCTCTCCCTGAATTTCAGGACATCAATAAGAGACCTCTGGTATAACCAATTCTCCCTCCCATGCTTCTTTCATGAGATCTTGCGGTCCCCGTACCCTCCTGCCATACAGGAGCTCAAAGGGTGAGAAACCGGTTGATGCATGCGGTACCTCTCTGTAAGCAAATAGCAGGTGTGGGAGATAACGCTCCCAGTCTCGCCCTTGGGACTCCACAAGCATTTGTAGCATCTGCTTGAGGGTCCCGTTAAACCTTTCACACAGACCATTAGTCTGAGGATGGTAAGGGCTGGCCACCAGGTGTTGCACCTGTATTTTCTTACTGAGGCACTGCATCAAATTAGAGAAACTGGGTGCCTTGATCTGTGAGCATCTCCCTGGGAAATCCTACACCGGAAAATATGGTGAGAAGGGCGTCTGCTACCTTATCAGCCCTGACGGAGGATAATGCTATGGCTTCTGGCTAACGTGTGGCATAATCCACTACCGTCAGGATAAAGCGCTTTCCAGAACTGCTGGGTATGGCCAAGGGCCATACCAGATCCACAGCGATCCGTCAAAGGCTCATCAATTATGGGCAAAGGAATGAGGGGGGCCCGCTGGATAGGTCCCGACTTCCCCATCCTTTTAGCACACCATACAGGAACGGCAGTAATCTGTCACATCGTTCCCCAGGCCAGGCCAGTAAAAGTTGTGTTTAAACGACTTAGTCTTATCCCTAGGTGACCAGCTAGTGGTATCTCATGAGCCACCCGCACGAGTTGTTCCCTGAACTGACGTGGCACCAATACACCGCATTCCAAATTATTATGCAAATGTTGTTTTTTGCTGATTTTCCTAAATAGTCGATGCAAATGAGTCAGTATAATCTTCAAGCCATCAACCATTGGAGTATAATGCAAATTTTATTGAACAAATCTCCTAATGATAACAGATTTTTTTTGATTTTTTTTGAGAAGTAAACTCAAAATGCATGGTTTCACATTATTATGCACAGCAGAGATCAAAACATTTTAACGGTTGTAAAGAGAACTAAAATGGTAATTTGTTGAATTTGCAGCATCAGGAGGTCATATTTACAGAAATCAAAAGCTTTCAATAAAAAAAAAACTTTACAGGCCATATTACATGTTCACACAGGACCCCTTCTTTGATATCACCTTCACAATTCTTGCATCCATTGAATTTGTGAGTATTTGGACAGTTTCTGCTTGAATATCTTTTGCAGGATGTCAGAATAGCCTACCAGAGCTTCTGTTTTGATGTGAACTGCCTCCAACCCTCAGACCTTTTGCTTGAGGATGCTCCAAAGGTTCTCAATAGGGTTGAGGTCAGGGGAACATGGGGGCCACACCATGAGTTTCTCTCCTTTTTATGCCCATAGCAGCCAATGACACAGGTATTCTTTGCAGCATGAGATGGTGCATTGTCATGCATGAAGATAATTTTGCTACGGAAGGCATGGTTCTTCTTTTTGTACCACGGAAGAAAGTGGTTAGTCATAAACTCTATGTAATTTGCAGAGGTCATTTTCACACCGTCAGGGACCCTAAAGGGGTCTACCAGCTCTCGTCCCATGATTCCAGCCCTAAATAAGACTCCGCCACCTCCTTGCTGACGCCGCAGCCTTGTTGGGACATGGTGGCCATTCACCAACCATCCAGTACTCCACCCATCTGGACCATCCAGGTTTGCATGGCACTCATCAGTAAAAAACACGGTTTGACAATTAGTCTTCATGTATTTCTGAGCCCACTGCAACCGTTTCTGCTTGTGAGCATTGTTTAGGGGTGGCCGAATAATAGCTTTATGCACACTTGCAAACCTCTGGAGGATCCTACACCTTGAAGTTCGCGGGATTTCAGAGGCACCAGCGGCTTCAAATACCGGTTTGCTGCTTTGCAATGGCATTTTAGCAGCTGCTCTCCTAATCCTATTAATTTGTCTGGCAGAAACCTTCCTCATTATGCCTTTATCTGAACGAACCCATCTGTGCTCTGAATTAGCCACAAATCTTTTCACAGTACGATGATCACGCTTAAGTTTTCTTGAAATAGCCAATGTTTTCATACCTAGTACAATTTTCATACCTTGGACAATTTCACGCTTTTCGGCAGCAGAGATCCTTTTTCTTTCCCATATTGCTTGAAACCTGTGGCCTGCTTAATAATGTGGAACGTCCTCAAGTAGTTTTCCTTTGATTGGGCACACCTGGCAAACTAATTATCACAGGTGTCTGAGATTGATTACAATGATCCAAAGAACCCTATGACACAATACCATCCATGAGTTTCATTGAAAAACTAATAATTAAATGTTTGACACTTAAATCCAATGTGCATAATAATTTGGAACACGGTGTAATTGCCTGTCTTTTTTAATACATCCTGCTGGGGGTCAGTGGAAATACTTTGTCTATACAGCCTCCCCTGTTCCCAGGTTATTTTTTGTGTCCCCCCTCTTCTGGTGTCCGATCAGCCAGCTGTCACCGCTTCTGCAGACTATCGTCAGTGCGTAGGGCCGTCTGAAACAAGTGACATTCTGCGTCTGTACTGGCTGATAGCAACACATTCTGTCTAACGTCTGCCGCTGGCTGCGGGCTGTCAGCTGTCCCCACTTCCTCTGTAGCAGACACAGTAGGGGGCCCAGAACCCAGACACAGGTTTGTGTTACAGGCACCCTGACTGCGTGTCACAGGAGAAATGGACACCACATTCTCCTCGTCTTGGTGAACTGGTGTGTGTGGATGTGACAGGGATTTCATGCATGTTTATGACGTTTCCCGCTACTAAATCTACACACAAATCATTATCTGACGCTATACAATCACCACATCCCACATCATTGCTAGTTATACAATCTATATGCAATGCCTTGTTAGATGAGTCTAGGTTATCACTAAGCACAGTAACATTATGTAAGTCTATAACATTGCTGGACACAGGGTCATCACATTCCATAGTATTGACCGTTTCATTATTATCATATACTACCTGCGGTGACACACATGGGGCAGCAAGTATGCCAGAGTCCTCCTCAAGGTCTGAAGAAATATATCTGGAGACTAAACGTCCCAGATTGGTTCCTAGTAACACATTAGTGGGGATTTTATTCGTCACTCCCACATCCATCATCCCTCTTCCCGCCCCACAATCCAGGTAAACTCGTGCCATGGGTAAGGCCGGGGTCAGACCACCAACTCCAGAAACAGTTCGAGTTTTTCCTGGGATAATGTCTTCTGCAGAAACAAGCTCTGGGTGGACAAGAGTCATTTCGGCACCAGTGTCCCTCAGTCCCATGGTAACCGTCTTGCCCACAGTGACCGCATGTAAATTGTCACAAGATGCCCTCTCCCTCCCACCCACAAACTGCTGGGAACAAAATAGATGGTTTGGGCAAAGTGGTGATTTTCCTCTTCTCTGGGCAAGTGCTGATATGCCCCACTTGGTTGCATCCAAAACACCTGCGATTATCAACAGCAGGCCTGGGAAGTGGGGCAGGGGCCACACCTCCTGGTGATCTGCGAGTAGGGGCAAAAGTGTTAATAGGGGGCTTTCCCCCTTTCCAGCCTGGAACAGCAGGCTTTCGCGCCTCTGGTGCTCTGTTGGCAGTATATACATCCGCTATCTGCGCAGCTTTATCCAGGGTCTTGGGCTCACGGTCCAAAATAAACTGTCGTACTTCCATAGGACAGGTGTGGAGAAACTGGTCCAGGATCATCAGATCCTCCAAATCTTCAAAAGTGTCGACCGCTAATCCCTGCGTCCACTGCCTGAAGTGGTTCTTTAGTCCATCGGCCAGGTCTGAGTAACTGTCGGTACCCGTGCGCTGCAAAGCCCGAAATCGTTTCCTGTATACCTCTTGGCTGAGGTTAAATCGTTGGATTAAGGCCTTTCTAATAGCCTCATAATCTTGATCGGTAGTTGTGGGCAGGTCTGCAAACACCTCCAGAGCTTTGCCTTTCAGCCCTGGAGTCAGATACTTAGCCCAGTCTGCAGGTGGCAGTTGGAATTGTCGGCAGACCTTTTCAAAACCTTTCAGATAAACGTCCAGATCGCCGTCTTTCTCCATGACAGGGAAACGCTCTAGACGGAGTTTAAGGTTGATTGTGCTCGTGGACTCACCCTGAGGTGAGGATGAAGCACTTGCCAGCTGCATTTGGGTCAACTTGAGCTGGTACTCCCGCTCTGCCTGGCGTTCTTCTTGCTCCGCTTGACGTTCTGCAAACTCTGCTTGGCACTCTTGCATCACCAGTTGCATCTGCATATCCGGATCACAGTTGCTCATCTGCTGGAGGATTAGAGAAAGAGAAGCCTCCATACCGTTTTGAGACCTGGTCCTGCCATGCCCAGCCAGTTCCTGACTTGAGTCTCCTGTCCGTTCCTCTGAGGCTGAAGTTTCCCGCTCTGGTCCCTCGGAATGGTGGAGCTGTGTATCATCTGCCACCAACGCTTGGATCAGATCCGCTTTACTTCTGTTCGTTCCGTCCAGCCTTCTCTCCTCACAGAGGACTAGCAGTTCATCTTTCCTCTTATTTCTATACACCTCTGCCATCCTATCAGCAGTTTTTTCAAAATAAAAAAGGAAAAAACAAGACGGAGAAGGGAAACTGTTTTGCACGTATGTATGTTAGCTGACAAATAGTATGCACGGAGTTCTTCCTTGTGGACTGTTGTATTATTTTCAAAGATACTCAAGCCCTTAAGTGTAAAGGTTAATTTCTTAAACAAAACACTTAACGTCTTTAACAGTGTAAATGACAATAACCCTATCCCACCGCTGCCACCAATCTGTGACGATCGCCGATCTCAGGTCACGTCACGGGGGTGAACTACACTACTGAGCTTATTAATTTACCACATAAATCCACGCCCACCTACTCTAGATGACAGGATTATGCTAAATTACTCCCGTAGTTTCCAACACCCCAATAATTTATACCACAGTATGCTACCACCACCTATACATATCTAGGCAATAGGGGCCTACGTCTCTATGTTCCCCTAACACCGGTTCCTATAACACAGGTTATCTAAATTGAACATAAAATACAGGTAACGTTCCTCACCTTCGGAAGATTAAGTTCTGTAAGACTACAAGGAAGAGACTTATAAATATTTCACATTTAATACACAATAGTGCAGTGCAATACATAAAATAGGTGTCAGAATAAAAGATAAAAAATATACATAGTCACAATGCAATCAAAGAGTTTATGAAAATAAAAGGGATAAAGGAAACCGAACAAAACCTTACTGATGTACAGCGGCGATATCCTGGCTGTGGGGACAGCGGAAAATATGGGCAGTCACTCCAACTGAGATATGGATCCCCAACGACTGACACCGACCCTCACTTCTCATGGCATTTTAAACCCAGTTTTTTCCCCCCAGTCCACTAGCTGGTGTTACTGAGAGGAGGCTGTTCATATGATAATGACACGTACTCCTCCCATTACACAGTTGTATTTCTATAGAGGAACATAAAAGTGGTCATGTGTTCTTGCAGGAATCCCCTAGAAATATAATATTACCTACATTCACCTGTGTAGACATTTACCAACCCGGGCATATCAAGCACCACTGTAATAGGCCCATGTTTTTAGCCAATCCCAGGTAGTTCCTCTGGGTGTAGGGATGTGAATTTGACATATATGTGAGGGCTATTTCCCCTGATCATAACATGTGGGTCACTACAAATATCCATTATGATGGGGTTTGCCTTGATGTATCATACTTTCTTTGAATATAAGCCATTGTCACATGTTTCTCCTGGTCCACAGACAGACACACCTCAGGCACCCAATTTGCATAGCTTTAGATGTTTGGTCAGGATGTTTGGGGAAATTACTTCTAACTCTGGGTGAGAATCCTATCGAAGGCCAGATACAAGCCCTGGTGACAAATTCTTCAGCACATCTCGCACCTTGGTGAGGAAAGGGCCAATTAAACATTTGTCAGACAGTGGACGTCCGTTGATGGCCACAGATCTGCATTTCTTATGTAAATCAGTCGTATCTTCTGTGTCAGGAGTTATGAACTGACCTCCTAATAACCTACTGTTGATGATATTACCTATAACACCACAGGCACCTAAAAGCATTTCATATACAACGTCTCCATGGCAACCAAACGCCCTGATAATACAATCACTATACAAAATCTAAAGACTCCATTTCTCTGTTTCATTAAGCATTATAAACCTCTTATTCATATATGATAAAATAAACCCAGCTTTTCCCATTTTTAGCAGAATGATTAGGCGATATTCACACGGCAGTGAAAAAAAAATGTCCAATAAAAGCTGAACTGTCAGTTTTTCATGGCCGCTAAAAAAAACAACTTTTTTTTTTGTCCCAGCCCCCTGAAAACACCCAAAGGACGGTCACATGTTCACCTAGACACTATTTACAGCCCCCCTGTATATTCTGCCACACAGCCCGACATGAATGCCCTACAAACTCTCCGATGCAGCTCTGTTTTAAAGGGATCTGCGGCGACACGATGACTCACCGATGCATGTCATCGTGTTGCCGACAGCTTCCAAGGGAACTAGTAGTTCCCATGTCACAGATCCGTTTTTAACGGTTGTTACCTGTATTAACAGCCAATAAAAACTGATCCATTGACCTCTATGGGGGCCGTCAGGCCGTGAAAACTGCCACAAATAGGACATAGCCTATTTTTTTTGACTGCCATTAATCACGGGCCGTTAAATGGCTGTGAATACACCCATTGAGCATTATTGTTCTGAAAACGGCCGTGACGCGGAAGTTTTTCCACTGTCGTGTGAATAAGGCCTTGCATAATTCAACAACATAACCTTTGACCTATACACCAATATTCTGTTCTTTTCTTGCTTATTTATTGCCAAATTTGCCATTTTCCTTTTATTGATGTAAAATTTCCTGTATTTTGAAACCTAGAACTAACCCTTTGGGTGACTCCAGTGCTATTCTTTCGAGGGTATCACTTTAAAAAGCAAAATGAGAAGGAATCGTGTCGGACCAAGGTCTGTTTTTTTGCATTGTACACTTGGAGATCTTGTGCACACGGCATATTTTGTATTTTTTTTTTTACAATTAATTATAGCCAAACAAAAATCCCTTACTCGGAAAGACCCGCGGCTTGCAGTTCCCATACTTCACTACTAGATTACTACGGCTATCTGCATGTCGTGCTCCTAGCCTGGCACCGCCAGGTGAGCATAACCAAGTATATGTACGTTGTCTGACATTGGCGTGGGATGATGCCTTTTGTTGGGCCACTGTGCGCCAGCTTCGTCTCCTAAGTGAAATTCAGTCAGGGCATTTCAAATTATCCCATGTTTTTATGGCTATGGCTGTTCGAAGTGTTTGCAGACGTTTTGTATTTTATGAATGTAACAAAGTGCACGGTCATCTGTAGACAAATCTGGAGTGATACCATGTGAAATGTAATCCTTTTAATTGCTCTTGACGAGAAGCAGGGCATACATAACCCCCCCCCCCCCCCCCCCCAAAAAAAAAATTATTCAGGTCATAACCCCACAATAATACAATACACTGTGCCCCCTGAAATAAGTAATACAATACATGGTGCCCCCTGAAATAATATACACCGGATCGAGCTGTCTGTGTCTGTCTGATCCTGTATTGTGACCGGGAACAGGCCTTTTATGTTCCCTGTCACCAGATCCCTGAATACAGCTGTCATATTGAGCGCGGTCTTCCTGAATGTAGAGGCCGAGATGTGATCTGCAGCTTCTCTGCATGTCTGGCTATTCTAGATCACTAGGAACAGTGATTTAACGTTAGATCACTGATCAGAGATCCGTATATGTGGACAGAAGGGATAATGTGTTCCTTGCTAATATGTGCACTTTTAGTAAAAATAAATACAGTAACATTAAAAAAAATAATAAAGCCCCCTCCCCTGAAAAAAGTGCACCCCCCCCCCTGAATCCACACATTTTATATCTTCTGCATGACCGAAACATGTTTTGCATTAATATCGGGTGCTTAGGTAATACTTTTTTTTTACACTGCATTATAGCGGCGTCCTGTTTTACACAATGTACGCATATTTGGCATTGCTGCACATATTCATTGAATGAACTACCTTAAAGAGGCTCTGTCACCAGATTATAAGTGCGCTGTCTCCTACATAATGTGATCGGCGCTGTAATTTAGATAACAGCAGTGGTTTTTATTTTGAAAAACGATCATTTTTTAACAAGTTATGAACAATTTTAGATTTATGCTAATTAGTTTCTCAATAGACAACTGGGCGTGTTTTTACTTTTTACCAAGTGGGTGTTGTACAGAGGAATGTATGACGGCGACCAATCAGCCTCATACACTTCTCATTGTTCCAGCCCAGCATGATCCACAGCACACTGTGATTGTGCAGTGAAAGAATCAGGGCTGGAACAATGAAGTGTATGACACTGGTCACTGATTGGTCAGCCTCATACACTCCTCTGTACAACACCCAGTTGGTAAAAAGTAAAAAAACACACCCAGTTGTGTCTTAAGAAACTAATTAGCATAATCTAAAATTGTTCATAACTTGCTCAAAAATGAGTTTTTCAAAATAAAAACCACTGCTGTTCTCTACATTACAGCGCCGATCAGATTATGTAGAGGATAGGGCCCTTAAAAAGGCTCTGTCACCAGATTATAAGTGCAGAGTTTTTTCGGAAGATCTAGGCATTGGGACAGGACTCTATGCCTTCCAGTTCTCCGAATTGATCAATCCCACAAACACCGGGATCATGGCCCTTCAACATGTCCCGTAATCTGTGAGACGCTCAAGCCGCCTAGAACTCAAGTCTGACTGGGGGTGAGAAATTTGTAACTCTTGATGCTGGATTCTCCTTCATTCATCTGTAATTTCTTCTTCATTCTAATAAAGCAGTCCGGTATTAAAAGCGTGGCAAACCGGGCTCCAGATGACCAATTATGGCTTTACACATTAGATTTTGGTGGGATCTGCCAACATTAATGGGGATTGGGCATGTTGGTGCCAAGAGAGAAACATTTTTATGTTCGTTCACATATAGATTTAAAAAACAAAAACCGTATAAGCTCTTACTGTTCCCAACGCGGCCTTGAACGGATGAATCTTATGACACCTGATCCAGCATCTCCATTTTCTGGTTGTGACTGACTTGGATGGGCTCTTTGGCGCACTTTTCACAGCTTTGACTCTACCTCTCCTCTTCCACTTTACAGTTTCTACAGGCTCATCCTTCGCTTCAGTTTTCAGATCTTCCTCCTCTTTTCTCTGACTTTCTTCTGTTAACACATAAAAGGATTTACATACAGGATTAAAGCTCCAGGTGCCCTTAAGGCAACCATGTTGTCAATCAGAAGCGAAGGTTAAATATAAAGCATTTTATGTATTGGAAAAAAGGGAATGTCACACAACAACCTCTTTATTCACTTTTATAACCAGTCAAAAATGGACTTGGTGCAAACTCTGTCTAATGTATAATCTGTCCGTGTTCTTCCATTACTCTTCTAACCTACATGTATTTGGTCTTGCTTCTTTTCAGAACATGTTGGGCTTACATATTTAAAAAAAAAAAAAAAAAAAAAAGTTTTTAAGAATGTAAAATAAAATGTGAATATATATATATTTTTTTTTACATCTGGTGCATGCCACTGGGTAAACACACCTGAAAACCTATTTGGCAACTTGTGCGATACTAAATGTGTGCGAATTTAATTCGAAGCTTACAATGAATAGTGCGCAAACTGGGTTTTGGAGAGCAAATTTTCCAAAGCGATCCTTGTGTAAGTTACCAGTGTCACGGCCAAAGTCACAGTGTAGCCCCAGCCTAAGACCCCCTGCATACGGCCGTGCCCGTAATAACAGCCGGTAATTACAAGCATGACCGGCCGCGGACAGACAGATACTCTGATTTGCTGACCGTAAAAATCCCCAAAAAATAGGACATGTCCTTTTCTTGCGGGTCATTTCTACAGCCCGGACACCGTCCCTTATATTTATGGGAAGGCGTCAGCGGGCAATAGAAATGAACGTGTCCGTACTTAGATCCGCAATTACAGTCCGTAATTGCAGATCAAAATTACGGCAGTGTTCATGGGGCCTAAAACTGTCTATATATGATCTACATACTAATATATTTGTGTGTGTAATATATATATATATATATATATATATATATATATATATATATATATATATATACACACACATAGTATAGTTAGAGGCTGCGGCTACACTATGACTTTGGCCATGACACAGGCCCCATGGCCAAAAATAGCTTTGTCGGGTAAAATTACCGCGACCACATTCACTTTCATTACGTTCCATGTGCGCTACGGAACATAGTGATCTCTGGCTGTGCGACTGTCGTGTCCAAAGTCGCCTTGTAGCCCCAGCCTAAAACTGTATATCAATATATAATGAGACCGACTGACAGACCGACATGAGATAGATAGATAGAATATATAAAACAAGATGTGGTTATTACTAAACCATACCTGATAGAAATACCCAAGATTGCAATATAAATACAGCACGGTGCCATTTCTGAAAGGATACGCGACACGGAAGGCTTTCACCAGGTAAGTTCCAATTTATGTGGTCCTATTTCTTAAAGCCTCCAAACTTCCACCGTCACATCAGGTAATTCTTTCTTTTCCAGTATGTTTAATCACTCCACATTGTACACCAAGAGGCACAAGATCCGAATAGGTGAGAGCACACACCGGCAAAAGGGTAAGTTCCAAAACTTATGGTATCTTGTGCCTCTTGGTGTACGATGTGGAGTGATTAAACATGCTGGAAAAATAATTACCTGATGTGATGGTGGAAGTTTGGAGGCTTTAAGAAATATGACCACACAAATTGGAACTTACCTGGTGAAAGCCTTCCGTGCCGCCCATCGGGCTGACTGTTCCTCCACACGGCTTCCCGATGCTCGCTGGATGACCAGAGGTAAAACTTGTATGACTAATGGAAGTCCGGTTTGCCGTATAAAAGTCTTGAAAAAACGGGATTGGGAGGGATACATATTGACCTATGGGTCTATGAATAGACTGCCAGCCACCACTGGTCCCTATAAAAACAAGGATTTGATTATTGAAAGGGAAGAGTGAAACGAACACACCGTAAAATCTGTCTCCTTACTATATGATGGCGATTTTCCTATGACGGGGACTACACTATACAGAAAGGTTCTCTTTAAAATTTATTACCAACTATCTGGAATAGGAACTTTGGCCACTCTTCGGATAAAAAATATATATTGTCAAAAACCGCAAGTGTGAACACAACCCAGCGGTTGTTCAGAATTATTCCTCTGTTATATTTAGGGAAATATATATAAAATAAATGTTCTCTATCCGTTAAGGGACTTGGTTAATGTATAGAAAGATCAATTCCAATTGTATGTTAAATTTTCCTGGCCAGGAGATTTTTAAAAAAAAAAACTTGTGTGTGTATATTTATATTCCCGAAAATATTAAGTGTTTAAAATAAAGTATTTTTCATAAATTTCTATTAAGCCAAGAGTGCCTGGTTATATTTCTGGAATATTTGTATTTTATTTCTTGTTTTTGATAGAAATCTATTTATTGGTGGAAAAATTACATGCTATTTTTATTCTTCCTCCCTGACAGCCTGCCAGGATAGGGAGAAGGGGCAGGGGGCGCCACTGAGCACCACCGATGGGGACAGTATTGTGACAGGTTGTCCAGAGCATGCCCAGAGACTACGCTGGTTGGTCTCTGGGCGGACATCCGTGATGTCTGGAGACAGCTGTTTCGTGGACCTAAACGCTGCCACAGAGCGGAAAAAAGTAACTCTGCAGGATGTTCTAGAATGGCGTGTATGTTTATTTCAATGGGTAGAGGGGAAAAAGCACCTCTGTCAGACCCGTCTGGCAGCAGCTTATCCGCGGGAACAAAGAATCGGGTATGCTAAATTGCCGTACCCCCCTCCTACTTTACCATTGGGTGTAAGGTCAGGAAGCCCTTATACACAAGATCATTGACAGATTTCGCCAAAATAGGGCAGTTCAGACAACTTTTCTCCGGGGTGTGTGGCCGGCTTAGTCATTGCAAAAATTATGGGATAATCAGAAAATTAAAAAAAGCCAAACCTACCCGGGTCAGGCTTCAGCTGTTCGAAGGCATCGGCAAGAATGTCTCTAAGCTCTTCAAGAGGCTGAAGATGGGAACAGAGTATTGTTTAATTACAAGACAATGGATGGTCCAAAGTATGACACAAATAGAAGGTGATCAATAAATGCTAATCCCGTGATCTGCCTTTATGATCGGCTCTTCACAACCCGACACATGGTAAGGTGATTTTCAGAAATATGCACGAGTGCAGCATCAAGTGGGTGGTATTAAATACAGATGCCTAAAAGACAGTGCAGCGGGCCCCGGCGGCAGCTTTCTTATACGCGTTATCTTGTACGGGGGGGGGTTATGCAGTCTATACAGACAACGCTCCCCCCTACATTACAAGATTCAAGCACATCTAGTGTTCTGCTTTACAAGTTGGATTTATCTACCTCCGTTTATAATCCCTTAGACTGTAAACCTTTGGAGGGCAATTATTTTATTAACAGGTCAGTGTGATTGGGGCAAATTTTTAATTAGCCTTTATTAAAAATGTGTTTTTACTTTTTCAGATACAGCTGCTCTGTATTCTGCATACTGAGCAGCTGTATGTAGCGCTAAATTCTGTTCATAGCCTTCAAAAGGGGTATTCCTGTTACAACAAATCACCTATCCACTAGATAGGGGAGAACTGCTGTATCGGTGTGGGTGCTACAGCTGGGAACCCCACAGATTACCATAACGGGGTGGTCCCCATTTCACCCCCAGCCACAAGACTGTACCCAGAGGAGTTGAATGGAGTGTCGGTTGAGCACGCGTCCTGCCGCACCATTCAAAATCTATGGAAACCGCTGAGAACGGCTTTGTATTTGCAGTCCTTGTTCCTCTTAGGAATTTCTGTATTTCGCAAAAGCTGAGAAGGTTACAAAAAAAAATTGTGTATGCCAACTGCTTTACTTCATGTATTTTTAATAGTCCGTCCCACACAGTGAGTCAAAAGGCCATTGGGGACTCTATGATCTTATACGCAATGCTCAGCAGAAAGTATGTGAAAGCAGAGAAGTCCGACAGCCGGGCACCTGACTCGGCAGCCAGTTTAAAGCTGCGTTGTACATTTGCGTTGGTGCGGGTTTATGGACCATGACCTTAAGCAGTCACATAATGCCTCGTCCCTGATGGTCCTTCATAAATCTGCCTCATGGTTTTAATAGAACAAAGCAACAACTACGTTTGCGGCAGAACTTCTTGGGTTTTTGCTTCGCTCACCTGTGCACTGACACGGCCTCCTCACGGACTGCAATAACTTTATATAGCTGCCGATCCCGTTTCTCAAGGCATTCCCAGTATTCAGAAAGCTTCTTAGAATCTGGAACCGTTTGGATTTGCTTCTCAAGGACAGCAATGACTTCTTCCCTTGGACAACCCTATTGTTAAAATAGCAGAACAGAATAACTAAGCAAATGATTGTATGTAGAGTCTTAGAAATATTTTAACCCCTTCCCTCTTTAGCCACTTTTGACCTTCCTGACCGAGCCTCATTTTTCAAATCTGACGTGTCACTTTATGTGGTAATAACTCCGGAATGCTTTCACCTATCCAAGCGATTCTGAGATTGTTTTCTCGTGACACATTGGACTTTATGATACTGGCAAAATTTGCTCGATATGTTCAGTATTTAATTGTGAAAAACACCAAAATGTAGCGAAAAATTGCAAAAATTAGCATTTTTCTCAATTTAAATGTATCTGCTTGTAAGACAGGCAGTTATACCACACAAAATTGTTGCTAATTAACATCCCCCATATGTCTACTTTAGATTGGCATCGTTTTTTGAACATCCTTTTATTTTTCTATGACCTTACAAGGCTTAGAACTTTAGCAGCAATTTCTCACATTTTCAAGAAAATTTCAAAAGGCCATTTTTACAGGGGCCAGTTCAGTTGTGAAGTGGCTTTGATGGCCTTATATATTAGAAACCCCCAAAAAGTCACCCCATTTTAAAAACTTCACCCCTTAAAGTATTCAAAACAGCATTTAGAAAATGTCTTAACCCTTTACACATGTCACAGGAATTAAAGCAAAGTAGAGGTGAATTTTACAAATTTCATATTTTTTTTCAGAAATAAATTTTTAGTACAATTTTTTTTATAACACAGAAGGTTTTGCCAGAGAAATGCAAATCAATATTTGTTGCCCAGTTTCATCAGTTTTAGGAAATATCCCACATGTGGCCGTAGCGTGCTACTGGACTGAAGCACCGGCCTCAGAATCAAAGGAACACCTAGTGGATTTTGGGGCCTTATTTTTGTTAGAATAAATTTTAGGCACCATGTCAGGTTTGAAGGGCTCTTGCGGTGCCAAAACAGTCAAAATCCCCCAAAAGTGACCCCATCTGGGAAACTACACACCTCAAGGAAATTATCTAGGGGTACAGTGAGCATTTTGACCGCACAGGTTTTTTTACAGAAATTATTAGAAGTAGGCCGTGAAAATTAAAATCAACATTTCTTCAAAGAAAATGTAGGTTTAGCGTTTTTTTTTTTTCTCATTTTTACAAGGACTAAAGGAGAAAAAGCACCGTAAAATTTGTAAAGCAATTTCTCCCGAGTAAAACAATACCCCACATGTGGTAATAACCGGTTGTTTGGAGACACGGCGAGGCTGAGAAGGGAAAGAGCGCTATTTGGCTTTTGGAGCTCAAGTTTAGCAGGAATGGTTTGTGGAGGCCATGTCACATTTACAAAGAACCTGAGGGGACAAAACAGTGGAAACCCCCCACAAGTGACCCCATTTTGGAAACTACGCCCATTGAGGAAATTATCTAGGGGTATAGTGAGCGTTTTGACCCAACAGGTTTTTTGCATAAATTATTGGAAATAGGCCCTGAAAATGACAATCTAAATTTTTTCAAAGAAAATGTAGGTTTAGCTAATTTTTTCTCATTTCCACAAGGACTAAAGGAGAAAAAGCACCACAAAATTTGTAAAGCAATTTCTCCCGAGTAAAACAATGCCCCACATGTGGTAATAAACGGCTGTTTGGAGACACGGCTTGGCTTAGAAGGGAAAGAGCGCTATTTGGCTTTTGGAGATCACATTGAGCAGGAATGGTTTGCGGCGGCCATGTCACATTTGCAAAGCCCCTGAGGGGAAAAAACAATGAAAACGCCCAAAAAGTGACACCATTTAGGAAACTACACCTCTTGAGGAATTCATCTAGGGGCGTAGTGAGCATTTTGACCCCACAGATGTTTCATAGAATTTATTAGAATTGGGCAGTGAAAATAAAAACAATCCTTTTTCTTCAATAAGACGTAGCTTTAGCGCAAATTTTTTCATTTTCGCAACAAATAAAGGAAAAAAAGAACCCAACATTTGTAAAGCAATTTCTACCGAGTACGGCAATACCCCATATGTGGTCATAAACTGCTGTTTGGGCACACGGCAGGGCTCAGAAGGGAAGGACCGCCATTTGGAGTGCAGATGTTTCTGGATTGGTTTCTGGGCGCCTGTGGGCCCAAAACAGTGGAAACCCCCCAGAAGTGACCCCATTTTGGAAACTACACCCCTCAATGCATTTACCTACGGGTGTAGTGAGCATGTTAACCCTGCAGGTGTTTTGTAGAAATTAGTGTGAACTCGATGTTGCAGAGTGAAAATGGGATTTTTTCCACAGATATGTGGACAATATGTGGTGCCCAGCTTGTGCCACCATAACAAAACAGCTCTCTAATTATTATGCTGGGTTTCCTGGTTTTAGAAACACCCTACATGTGGCCCTAATCTCTTGCCTGGACAGTCGACCAGGCTCAGGAGTGAAAGCGTACCATGTCAAATTGAGGCCTAATTTGGCGATTTACAAAGTATTGGTTCACAACTGCAGAGGCTCAGATGTGAAATAATAAAAATAAACCCCTGGGAAGTGACCCCACTATGGAAACTGCACCCCTCAAGGCATTTATTAAGGGGTGTAGTGAGCATTTTCACCCCACAGGTCTTTTCCATAAATGAATGCGCTGTGGATGGTGCAAATTAAAAATTTATATTTTTCCCTAGATATGCCATTCAGTGGCAAATATGTCGTGCCCAGCTTATGCCACTGGAGACACACACCCCAAAAATTGCTAAAAGGGTTCTCCCGGGTATGACGATGCCATATATGTGGAAGGAAACTGCTGTTTGGGCACGCTGCAGGGTTCAGATGGGAGGAAACGCCATTTGGCTTTTGGAGCGTGGATTTTGCTTGGTAGTAGTTTTGTTTGGAGTCTTACTGGTGTTTCCGTTTATAATGTGGGGCATATGTGAGCTGGGCAGAGTACATCAGGGGCATAGTCAGGGGGTATAATAATGGGGTAAAAAAAAACAATAAAATAATCCATAGATGTGTGTTACGCTGTGAAGCAATCCTTTCTGCACAGGCCGGTGTCGCAGTGATATGTCGTCCTTTATTATCCCCCTTTTGATCCACACTCCGCGCCTTTGTAGTTTGGGGAATTTTGCTAGGAAGTGTTGTCCTGGTATAATACGGGCACCGTCGCTTCCAGCGGATATGTTTGGGCCCTCCCTTTCCTGGTTCCCTAATTTTAGGTCCTTTGATAAATCGCCTCTTCAAACAGAAGAAATGTTCCCCTCGGGCACAACTGCATATTTTTATTTCCTGACTTATTGGAGCCATAACTAATTTTATTTTTCATAGACGTAGCGGTATGAGGGCTGGTTTGTTGCGGGACGAGCTGTAGTTATTATTGGTACCATTTTGGGGTACATGCGACTTTTTGATCACCTTTTATCCTATTTTTTGGGATGCCAGGTAAACAAAAAAACGCAATTCTGGCACAGCTTTTTTCGTTTTTTTTTATACAGCGTTCACCATGCGTTATAAATTAAATGTTAACTTTATTCTGCGGGTCAGTACGATTCCGGCGATACCTAATTTATAACACTTTTTTATGTTTTACAACTTTTTGCACAATAAAATTACTTTTGTAAAAATGTATTTTTTCTGTCGCCAAGTTGTGAGAACCATAACATTTTAATTTTTTTGTCGACGCAGCTGTATGAGGGCTTGTTTTTTGCGGCACGAGCTATAGTTTTTATAGGTACCATTTTTGGATACGTGCGACTTTTTGATCACTTTTTATTCTAATATTTGTAGGGCAAAGTGACCAAAAAACAGAAACTCTGGTAACGTTTTTTTTTACGCTGTTCACCGCGTGCAATAAATAATATAATGTTTTGATACCTCCGGTCGTGGCGATACCAAATACATATGGTTTATTATTATTTTTCAATAATAAAGGACTTGATAAGAGTAAAAGGTGGATTGTGTTTATTTGATTACTTGAAACTTTTACTGTTTTCAAAAGTTTATTTTGTGCACTTTTTTTTTACACTTTTTTATACTTTTTTTACACTTTTTCCTCAAGTCCCACTAGGGGACTTGAAGGTCCAACGGTCAGATTTTTTTTTTTCTAATACATTGCACTACCTATGTAGTGCAATGTATTAGATCTGTCAGTCATTCACTGACAGCAAGCCGATTAGGCTTCGCCTCCCGGCGGGGCCTAAATCGGCTTCCGTAATGGCAGAGCAGGAGACCATTGTGTCTCCTGTTGCCATAACAGCAGTCGCCAGTCCCGATTGCCTGTCAGGGCTGGCGATCTGCTAGTAACCGCTACGATGCAGCAATCGCTTTCGATTGCTGCATCGAAGGGGTTAATGGCAGGGATCGGAGCTAGCTCCGGTTCCTGCCGTTACAGGTGGATGTCAGCTGTACAGTACAGCTGACTTCCACCGCTGATGACGCCGGATCAGCTCCTGACCCGGCGTCATCTTGCCGGCAGCTACGGAAGCCGATCAGGCTCCGCCGCCGGGCGGATCTTGACCGGCTTCTGTGCTAGGCAGACCGGGAGGCCAGTATTAGGCCTCCGGTTGCCATTGCAGCCACCGGAACCCCGGCAATTTCATTACTGGGGTTCCGATGAGCTGCAAACACCTTAAGTGCAGCGATCGCGTTTGAGCGCTGCACTTAAGGGGTTAATGGCGGGGATCGAAGCTAATTTCGGTCCCCGCCGTTACAGCCGGATGTCAGCTGTAAGATACAGCGGAGATCCGGTGATGATGGCACCGGCTCAGCTTCTGAGCCGGTCCCAAACATTTGGTGTACATGTACGGCAAGATGCGGGAAGTCAATGCTTTCCATGACGTACATGTACGGCAAATGTCGGGAAGGGGTTAAGGTCGGACACAGATTCCTTAGCGGTGTTTATTAGCGAACAGGTAAACGTCTTCTAACTGACACGTGAATATATAAATGACATTATCTACTTTTGGTGGGGATGCCCTTCATCAATGTCAGTTACCTCCTCTATTAGCTTCCGGCAGCCACCAAAGATCTGGTGACCTTTTCGAGCCAACCGCTCCGGCTCAGAAGTCCATACTAGAAATATATATATATATATATATGGACAGCCCACCGGATCACTGTCTCCAGAAGAGGCTGGACGCAGCAGGGTGAAGGGAGGCCGACATGACCGTCCTGGTAGGGAAAGGGTTAATTAGGTGAGGGAGAGTTGGTAGGAGCTGAAGGAGGGACGGGGAGGAGTTAAGGGGGACGGGGGGCCGTTACTGCGCTTCCCGCTGTTTCTCGGCATTGAGCCGGAAGCAGCGGGAGGAGTAACATAAGAAGCAAGTAAGCTCCCCGTTGCCCGGCTTTTAGTAATGGCAGAAGCCCTTATGTTAGAGCGGCTGCGTGCCGCTGCTGTGCACCACGGTCCCGGATGGCTAGAGGAGACCGTGGCTGCAATAACTAGGATCCCGGACGCCGTTTCGCCACGTCGGGCACGGCGTTCGGGGTCTGTTGAAAGGGACAGGCTCCCCTCCCCTGGCCCCCTTACGAGCATGGCTATGGCGGCGGGGGGGGAGTCGGCAACAACCGCTCCTGCGCTGGGCAGGCAGAGAGCGGTGCCAGGGGTGACGGCGACGCAGGCTGGGTCGACCCGTCCCTCTCGGCGGTCCCGACCTCCAGAGCGCCTCAGTCCGGAGGTAGTCCCGCGGACACGGCGTCGCAGAGGGAGCCCGATCCCGGACGCTGCAGGCCAGGCAGCTGGGAGGACCGCCCCTTCCCAGGCCCTGCGTCCTGGCAGGAATCCCAGGCCGCGACGGGGTCCGGCGGTAAGCAGGGAGTCGCAGGCTGGGCTCCCTGTCACCCCTCCCCCATCAGATGGAAGATTTGGAGAACAAGGTACGGCCGCCCCGCATGGTGATGTTCCGGCCAGGGGGCAGGCTTCGTCAGGATCATCTAGACGGACGACTAGATCTGCAGCGACGTCAAGGCAACAGGTACGGTCGGAAGTCTGGGTCCCGGCGGTCGGGCGGCAGGTTGCCGGCCCATCGGTCAGCGCGTCCTCATCCCCGTTCCGAAGATGTCGTTGGGAGGGACAGTCGTCGGCGAGAGAAGAACTGGAGGAAGGTGAACTGGACGTGTATCGTCGAGGTCAGGATGGTCCGGCTGACGGGAACACAGCGCCTGTGCAGCCCGGTGAGTGTATAACTCCATCTTTGTCTTATCCAGCGATTTTTATGTCAGGTGTCGGCGGGGGGGCGGCTAGCATTGCATCGGGGGCCGGTAGTGGCGCGGGCGGACGCGACGGAGCGGGTTTGGCAGACTTAGTGGGTTGCTTAAGGGAGCTGGTGGGGCGCCTGGATAGGGCCGCGGCGCCGGTAGTAACGGAAGTGTCTCCTGCGGTAGTTTGGGAAGGCCCCAGGGACGTGGGATCGTTACAGGCGCGTCCTGTGGTGGCGGTTAGAGAGGCGGTCGCGGTGTCGGTACAGACCGAGGCACAGAAGGACGGCGATCGAGTGCGTATTGACGATCGTGCTCGGGGGGAGGTGTATGTTTGTTTTGAGGGTCCGTTGGGGGCGCATTTAAAGCAGGAGGTGCGTGATCGGATCTGGAAAGACGAATATGTTGAAATTTTTTCTCTCTTGCCGCTGGCTAAATTTAATTTGGATAAGAGCAAGCGGGATGAGAGTAAAAAGGACGAGGAGGAACGGCGGCGGTATAGGCTTATCCCGCAGACGTTCGTTAATTGGTCGCAGGCGTTCGCCATATTGGCTAGTGTGATAGGGGAAAAGGCGCTGGAAAATTGTTCGGCGTTATTTTGTTATTTTGATGCCATTGGGGAGGCTCATAGGGCGTATGGGGGTCAGGCGTGGCTGCGATATGACGAGCAATTCCGTCAGCGGAAGGCGGTTCGGCCGGCGATTCGGTGGGACCAGAAGGATATTGCTCTCTGGTTACGGGTTACGGCTCCGGTTAGGCAGCCCTTTCCCGGGAGCGGTGGCCAGGGAGGCCAGCTTAGTCAGAGTGGACAAAGCGGCGGGGGAAAGGCGGGGTTTTGCTGGCAATTCAATGAAGGTCAGTGCAAGTTCGGGGCCACGTGCAAGTTCAAGCACGTGTGCTCCGAGTGTAATGGTGCATCACACGGGGCGGCAAAATGTATGCGAAAAAAGAGGTCAGGGAACCAGCACGGGGCTGGTCAAGGGGGTGTCGCCGGTGAGGGTGGAAAGGATGGCCCCTTATCTAAGTGAGTATCCGGATAGGGCGGCAGCTAAGTTGCTTTATGAAGGGTTTTGTGTTGGTTTTGTTATTCCTCCGCCTCCTTATGAGGTTCCGGTTACGCGGAGGAATTTAAAATCGGCTTACTTGCATGCGGAAGTCGTGTCGGAAAAGTTGTTAAAAGAAGTTTCGTTGGGGCGCATGTCGGGGCCATTTGTTGAGTCGCCGGTAAAAGATTTAGTTGTGTCCCCTTTGGGTATTGTCCCTAAACGCGAGCCCGGAAAGTTTCGTTTGATTCAACATTTATCGTATCCCAAAGGTTCGTCGGTAAATGACGGGATTGATCACGAGTTGTGTTCCGTAGTTTATACCTCATTCGATAAGGCGGTGGGGTTAGTGCGGGCTGCGGGTCCGGGGGCGCTGCTAGCAAAAACCGACATCGAGGCGGCGTTCAGGTTGTTGCCGGTCCATCCAGAAAGCCAACGGCTGTTGGGTTGTTTTTGGAATGGGGCCTTTTACGTGGATCGGTGCCTTCCGATGGGGTGTTCTCTTTCTTGTGCATACTTTGAGGCGTTTAGTAGCTTCGTGGAGTGGGTAACGAGGGGAGTATCCGGGGTCGACTCGTTGATCCATTACTTAGATGATTTTTTGTGCGTTGGCCCGGGGGGTTCGCCGGTTTGCGGTAATTTGCTTCATGCACTACAGAAGGTGGCGAGGGATTTTGGGATCCCTTTGGCGCCGGAAAAAACGGAGGGCCCGGTAGCGACGATTTGTTTCTTGGGAATCGAAATTGACTCGGTGGCAATGGAGTGTCGGCTTCCGGCGGATAAGTTGGGGGCTTTGAGGCTGGAGGTTCGACGGGCTTGTAGAATGAAGAAAATGGCGCTGAGGGAGCTTCAGTCGCTGCTGGGGAAGTTGAATTTCGCCTGCCGGATTATGCCGATGGGGAGGGTGTTTGGTAGGAGGTTGGCAACGGCGGGAGTGCGCGCGCCGCATCATTTTGTGCGGCTCAAGGAGGAGCACCGAGCTGATCTTCAGGTTTGGGATGACTTCTTGGGCCAGTACAATGGTCGCTCGCTATGGATGGCGCCTGCGCAGGATACGAGTGATTTGAATATTTTTACGGATGCGGCTGGGGTGGGTGGTTTTGGAGCTTATGGGGGAGGTCCGTGGTGCGCGGGTCAATGGCCGGCTAGCTGGGTGTCCAGTGGACTCACGCGGAATCTGGCCCTGCTCGAGCTGTTTCCCATCGCGGTGGCGGCTACCATTTGGGGGGACAGGCTCAGGGATAAGAAGGTCCGTTTTTACTGCGACAACATGGGGGTGGTGCTGGCCATTAATAACATCACGGCGTCCTCTCCTCCGGTAGTTCAATTGTTGCGACATTTAGTGTTGGTGTGTTTGTCATTGAACACGTGGGTGGTGGCGGTGCATGTCCCGGGTGTTCAGAATTGTATCGCTGATGCTCTTTCTCGCTCGCAGTGGGACCGGTTTCGGCAATTGGCACCGGGAGCGGAACGTCTCGGGTTGGCGTGTCCGGAGCATCTGTGGGATCTGGTATCGGTCCCGTAGAGCAGCTGTTAAAAAGGTCTTTGGCGCGCGCGACGTGGAGTGCGTATGCTGCTTGTTGGAGGCAGTGGGAGGAGTGGTTAAGAGAGTTGGGTGACGTCAATACGGATAGAGACAGGTTGGTGGCACTTTTGTACTGGTTAGGGGACGCCTGGGAGTCGGGGTTTTCAGTAGCGAAGATGAACCGGTTCATATCTGCGGTGGCGTTTGGGTTTAAGCTGCGGGGTTTTCGGGATGTATCGAAGGAATTTCTGGTATCGCAGGCTTTGAAGGGGTTGCGTCGAGGTAGGGTGGAGGCGGATAGTAGAAGGCCGGTGTCGTTTGCTTTGCTTAACTCTTTGGGCGGTTCATTAGCATCGGTATGTCGTTCTGCAGATGAAATGGTTTTGTTTCGATTGGCTTTTTCGTTAGCGTTTTTTGGAGCATTTAGAATAGGGGAGTTGGTGTCGCCAAGTACAAAACGGGCAGGGGGGCTGAGATCTGGGGAGGTGAGCCTATTTGCAGATCGGCTAGAGGTATGGTTGCGTCGATCAAAAACTGACCAAGTAGGGAAGGGAAAGCTGATAGTTTTGTTCGCCCTCCCGGGGTCGGTCATGTGCCCTGTAGAGTGCATGGGGGGTTTTACGCAAGACGGGGGGTCTCCAGATTTGCCTCTGTTACGTCATGTGGACGGGTCGTTTTTGTCCAGGTTTCAGTTTGGAGCTGTATTTAAAAAATGTTTGACGGCGGTTGGTGTTGCGGCAGGGTCATATTCATCTCATTCCTTCAGGATTGGCGCAGCAACGGAAGCGGGGCGCTGGGGGTTGGATGATGAAGGGGTGAGGCGTATTGGTCGTTGGGAGTCTAAAAGGTTTAAGTCCTATGTCCGCCCCCATATGTTATGATTGGGGTTGTTTACGCTTTACAAATGTTATATTGGTGGTGCCTAATTGTTTTTTCCGTTTCAGATTCGCCTCCTTGTCTGGTGTGGTTGATGGGTCATTCATACGTGCACTGGGGGGCTTTGAGGGCGGACGTCCGCCCGGATGGTCGCCAGTTGCGCATTCCGCGACAGGATGCGGTTGTGCATTGGCTGGGTTTTAGAGGTATGTCGTGGAACAGGGTGTTGGCGGAATTCCAGACATATGCGCGGCTTGATAGGGTTCCGGAGGTTTTAGTGTTGCACGTGGGTGGGAATGACTTAGGAGTCCGCCCTTTTCGTGAGTTGGTGCGGGATATCAAACATGATATGTTGTGTTTGTGGGTATCTTATCCCAAGTTGGTGGTAGTGTGGTCGGACATAGTCCCAAGAAAGCATTGGCGGTTAGCTAGATCGGTGGAGAGAGTCAATAAGGCTCGCATAAAGGTTAACCGGGCGGTGTCCCGTTTTGTGGCAAAGAACGGGGGCATTTGCGTAAGGCATAGGGATTTGGAGTCAGGAGTGGGGAATTTCTGGAGAAGTGACGGGGTTCATCTGACCGAGGTTGGCATTGATCTGTGGAGCTTGGCGATAGCAGAAGGCATAGAAAGGGCGGTGGTGGTGTGGAGGAACTCACAGGCTTAAGGGGGTCAAGGCCTGTTTCGCTGTGGCGGGGGGAGTCCTTGAGGCCAGTCAGTACAAAATGGTGGGGGGGTTGCATCGGGGGTATGCGTCCCCCAAAAAAGGTACATGGTTGAAGACTTCATCGGGTGTTATCCCTTTGAAGTGGTCTTCTGGTAGAAGGTATATCACTTGAAGGCTTCATCGGGTGTTATCCCTTTGAAGTGGACTTCTAGTGGTCGGTATATCACTTGAGGGCTTCATCGGGTGTTATCCCCTTGAAGTGGACTTCTAGTGGTTGGAGCCATCTGCAGAGGTGAACGGTGCTTCCGAGCTGGTTTACGGCTGGAGGTAATTGGTGGTTTGCAGATGGCTAATTCGGTGTGTTCTTAATAAGGAACATCTGAAGGGGCTTCAAGGACTTCCTCTGCTCGGGTTAATGTTAACGTTTAATTGTTATTTATGATTCTGACCCATGTTGGGTCATGTGAATTATTAGGAGGAATTCTCTGGTGGATTCCTAACTAGTTATCCGAATGTTTCGGATTTAAATTGTTTTCATAAAACTGTGAAATTAATAAACGGCTGCTGTGGCCATTTCACATCCAACCTCGGTGTCATGTGTCTTTACTAAGTGGGGGTGGGGGGGATAGTATGGTCTAAGGTTAACACACGACTCTACCTAGGCAGGTCATGGGGTAGACGGGCACTTTTGACACATTAAGAACGGACTACAGTCCCGTCAGTCTGGTACTAATGGCCTCAGACCGTTTTATCAGGTAGAAAAGTCGTAGCAGAAAACAAATACATAAAGTAAATCCTGGGCCGTCTGGCCACTAACATGCAGATCATAACTACAAAGAGCGGAGCCTAGAGCTCCAACTCCCAAACACAACACCACCGCTGCTTTACTCCCATCCAGCTTTCCCAGGAGCAGAGAGAGACTGAACTCTGCCTCTATGTAACGCACCTCCGCTGTGCAGGGAATTACCCACAATGCAATACCTGAAGTGGCTGCTGGAATAGGAACCTCCCGACACTCCCTATTCCAACAACCAGGCATATATATATCACACACACTGCAGTAAGTGTAGGCTCATATGGTCATTAGTGGTCATTATGGAGCTGACCAACTACAGCGCTGCCGGAATCACAAGAAATATAGATTACCAAAATGTAAAAAAAAAAGTAAGTAAATGTTAAATATATAATCTCTCTCGTGGTCATGCAATGTGGTTTTACATGTCGTGTCTTGTCGCACAGACTTCCGCTCCTTCTACATTTAATCTTTCCAATGATATTTATTTTTCTTATAGAAAAATAAGTCACATTTGGAAAACACCGATATCTGCACATGTGATCGTTACTATAAAGTGTCCGGTTGTGTAGTGTCCTTAGTTCATCCTGCGTGTGATCATTACTATAAAGTGTCCGGTTGTGTAGTGCCCTTAGTTCATCCTGCGTGTGATCGTTACTATAAAGTGTCCGGTTGTGTAGTGCCCTTAGTTCATCCTGCGTGTGATCATTACTATAAAGTGTCCGGTTGTGTAGTGCCCTTAGTTCATCCTGCGTGTGATCGTTACTATAAAGTGTCCGGTTGTGTAGTGCCCTTAGTTCATCCTGCGTGTGATCGTTACTATAAAGTGTCCGGTTGTGTAGTGCCCTTAGTTCATCCTGCGTGTGATCGTTACTATAAAGTGTCCGGTTGTGTAGCGCCCTTAGTTCATCCTGCGTGTGATTGTTACTATAAAGTGTCCGGTTGTGTAGCGCCCTTAGTTCATCCTGCGTGTGATCGTTACTATAAAGTGTCCGGTTGTGTAGTGCCCTTAGTTCATCCTGCGTGTGATCGTTACTATAAAGTGTCCGGTTGTGTAGCGCCCTTAGTTCATCCTGCGTGTGATTGTTACTATAAAGTGTCCGGTTGTGTAGCGCCCTTAGTTCATCCTGCGTGTGATCGTTACTATAAAGTGTCCGGTTGTGTAGTGCCCTTAGGTCATCCTGCGTGTGATCGTTACCCCCTCCCCACAATGCATGCCAGCATATATATATATATATATATATATATATATTTCTTTTTTACACTTCTGTTCTGAGCAGACTCTGCGGGTCTCGCATTTGCCCGCTGTCGGCAGCTGGGCAGCCGGCTTGTTCTCCAGAGACCCTGGCACCAGGGCAGAAGAAATTTTGTTTCTGTGCATCACTGGGTTCCTCTTAAAGCTCCAATGCAGAACGGACCTATAAACCGGCTGAGGCTCGTGTTGGTAAGAACTTGCGTGGTTCTCCGCACAGTCGCTGCCTCTGACTCGCTCTTGGTCAGTTTAGTTGATTGTCTTGTCTGTGACGATATTGGTGGAATCGCTGGTCGCTTTGGTTTATCATTGGCAGAATGTGGTCTTACCCGACTTGTAGTGGGGACAGAGGTTGGCGGCCTCTTTACGTCACTTTTGAGCAGAGTTTTGTCTTCAGAGGGGTTAATTGTAGACTGCACAATGTTCCCGCAATAAGCACTAGATGGATCTTTTATAGATTCCTGTTTCGTTTTTAGGAATGACCGGGTGAAATTCGTACTTTTACCATCTTTCTTGACAGCTGGCATATTTACAGGTTCAACCTTAAAAAAAAAAAAATTGGCCATTAATAGTTCTACAACAATGTTTATTAAGATGATAATTCCTGCATTACACTTAAGGGCTGTGTACACTCTGGGAGGCCATTTATTTGGTTTTAATGTTTTATTCCATTTTGAACGACCTTTTGAATTTGTTTTTTTATTAAAGTATTTTTTTTTTCTTCATTTGAGATGCAGCGTTGCAAGAACCACATGAGAAACATATAAATATTCTGTAATGTAGAAATAAAAAAATCATACTTACCCAGAACACCATCCTCCTTCCTGCAGTCCTGTCTCCTAAGATGACCATGTGACAGCTGCAGCCAATCACAAAAGCTGCATCCGGCGTGTCTCAGTCCTGCTGATCTGACTTCTAGCGGAGATGCAGTTTTTATTTATCCGGATATAACGAAGCTGCATCTCAATATGTGACGTCGTCTTTAATGCCATTATATGACATAAACCATCTGAGTGAGGTCTGCTCTCCATTATACTCTATGGAAACCGCCACATGACCCTACCCTTTATATCATCTCATCATTCACTTATGTAGCAGTTTGTGAAATGGGTCTATACTGGATTTCAGCGGTGAACCTAGCCCCTTTGCTGCCTGAGGCGAACTATAGAAAGGCGCCCCCCCCCCCCAAATATATCCACGTAACCCCAGCCGAACATTCTGACTTTCTGCTGAATTCATCGGCCCAGCGCGGTTGGCATGATGCAGTGACATAATCGCGCTAGGCCGCTGACGTCCGTAGCGTGTTCTTGGACTGTTGTAGACCGCAGGCCTACGAGAGAAAACGGTGGGGCAGGGAGCCAACGGCCCAGGGCTGGCTGGCAAATTTTAGCGTGGAGGAAAGCACACAGCACTTGCCTAAGAGTAGCGGCCCATTTTGGGGCACTGTGCAATTGCTGAGTTTGCCCTCCCTAACACCACCCCCTATAGAACTGCTACCTGTCAATGGAAAAATCTTCCACCAGAGGAAAAAATGTTTCACAATGGTGGAGGCTTAAAAGAAAGCTTCACCTGGGCCTGTAACTCCGCCATGTGGAAACCTTTTTCCTCTGGTGAATGACTCTCCAGTTGACAGGTAGCAGACTTACATGATGGGGAATTATTTTTCTTCGACCTCTAGTTTCTAGTGCGTTGCAGGGGAGAAGGAAAGTGTATACTTTTTTATTTTTTTTATTTTATTTTGCCGGTTGGTTCCAATGGACCGTTTGGACTACGCCGTAGATTTATTGGACTACTTTCACGATCTGTTTTTTTTAAATAAAAAGGTTACAGTGGGTTGTGAGAGGGAGTTTTTATTTCAATTTTTAAAAACTATTTCTTATGTCCGTCTGTTTTTTTTGTAATACATTATTACCACCAGTGTAATGGCCGCTTTCTGACAGCATCCATTACTACGGCTGGGGCTTACTGTTAAGCAGTAAAAAGGCTAGCAGCAACTTCCCATTATTACCCCGGTACTCAACGCCGCCAGGGGTACCGGGAATAGCCAAGATGGTCGGGTCCTGGCTCTTCCTGGTACCCCTTATAGCGTTGGGTACTGGGGTAATAATGGGAGGTTGGTGCTAGCCTTTTTACTGGTTAACAGTAAGCCCCAGCCTTAGTAATGGATGCTGTCAGACAGCAGCTATTACGAAGACTCTAATAAAGTATTAAAAAAAAAAGACAATGATGGATTACACACCCCCCTGAGGAAGCACACGTGGCGAAACGCGCGCCGGGGTTCATGTGGCGGAGCGGACACTGCTAACGACTTTCCTTGCTGTCTATGCGTAAGACTGATCATACAGATGACCTTCCTAAAGCACTTGCACTTTTATTACTCTCTCTTGTCCATAACTATTCATCAGACCTGTACATCACACTTCTTGTATTTGAGAGAATCTCTCCTTGTGAGGGAAGGTGTACTAATAATAATTTTTCTGTAATAGGTATCCAATTATTTGTGTCTACCCATATACTTTAGTCAGCAACAACTGGTATTAGCGCCGCACTTCATACTAGAGTCGTATCTTTCTGTATTTTATATTGTCTGTGATATATGTTTAATAAAAATTAAAATTTTATATATATATATATATATATATATATATATATATATATATATATATATATATATACGTCAAATAACTTGTTCAATCGCTGGTTCTTAGGGGGACTAATAAAAAAAAAGTAAAAATTAGTTAAATAATGTTTTTGTGGCTGTCTGGCAACAGGGTGGGTCCGGGGCAGGACGGGACAGTGGTGAAAAATAGGGACTGTCCCGCCGTATCTGGGACGGTTGGGAGCTATGTATGAACCAATCACTATTTAAAACATTCTAGGGAGAGTGCTGTGATTGGTCAATACCAGGGGCGTAGCTAAAGGCTCATGGGCCCTGGTGCAAGAATTCAGCTTGCCGTGCCTATGGCCAGCCGTCTTGCCCCATAGCCGCCCCCATACAGTATAATGCTCCCCATAGCTGCCCCCACACAGTATAATGCCTCCATACAGTATAATACACCCATAGCAGACCCCATACAGTATAATGCCCCCATAAAGTATGATGCCTCCATAGCTGCTAGATACAGTATGTTGCCCTTATACAGTATAATGCCCTCCTTAGCTGCCCCACACAGTATAAAGCCCCCATAGCTGTCTCAATACAGTGTAATGCCCCCATAGCTGCCACTATATCTGTCCCTATACAGTATAATGCCCCTCATAGCTGCCACCATATCAGCCCCCCCTCCTTATACAGTATAATTCCTCCATATGTGCATAATAGAAAAATAATAAAGTTACTTGCCTATCCCCGTTCCCACGACGGGTGGAGGAGGAGATCCTTCCTTCTCCTCCTTTGCCCTGTGTTATGAGTGACACAGCGCAGACAGGCGCGATGACGCCACTAAATCGCGCCGTTCTGCGCCGAGACACTAATAGCTCACGGCAGTGAATGCTGGAGGAAGGAGACGTCGGCGCCTTGCTCCAGGATTAAATTCAACTGGATCTGCGTCCTGAGGACGCGAATACAGTTGGAAGCAGGACCTGAGTAATACGCGACACCCCCCCCCTGGATGTCTTCACACGACCCCCCCCAAGGGCAGTGCGACCCACAGTTTAATGTATTGTCGTGCAGTTTGTGTTTACGGTGGAGACACAGACCATACAATACACACACATTACGAGCCCCCTCAGCAGCTCACCTGTAGTCTTCCATGCTCTTCCACATCGGCTCTTCCACATCGGCTGGAATGCCCCCTCTCGTGACGTCACGGTCACATGGTACACTGAGTGTACCATGTGACTAACGTCTAAACAAACAATGCCCGTAACCAGGAAGTGCCGGCATCACGGCACATACAAACTTTGTATTATCATGCTGCGTGGCAACGGGGGCCCTGCAGGCCCACCAGGCATGTGGGCCGGTCGCAACTGTCACCCCTATAGCTACTCCACTGCAGTCTCTGATGGTGATGAGAGGGACTTCTGACCAGGAGATTCCTGAGGTTTGGTGGCTGTTTGTATGCAAGGAGGGGTAAATCCGGGAAGATTTCCTTCAGTTTATTGTCTTTGTTAAATATAGGTTGCAGATCAGCAGCAATTTCCCTCAAGAAGTTCATGTGGGGGTCATATATGACCACTAGGGGCGCCCTGCTGTTGTCTTCCCTTTCTTTGTACTCCAGAAGATTGTATCTTGGGATTCTTGTGGCTCTGTAAATCTGCTCATCTATAATCCTTGGATGGTATCCTTGTTGTAGGATTGTATTCCTCAGTGATAGCAGGTGGTGATTTCTGTCTTCACAGCAGAGCCCGGATGTAGATCGATTTCTTTGTCTCGGATGGAAGCTGTTCCATCCCAAATGTGCTGGACGGCCTGTAGGTTTATGTTAGATTGTGGTTTGTATGGTATTGTCTCGTATATGGTCATGTCCAGGAAATGGATCTGAGATTTGGAGTAGTTGAGTGAGTTTGATGGTTGGATGGAACTTGTTGACGTTTTTATGGAAAGATATATTAATTCAAGTTCAGAGCCTGTCAAGATCAGCAGGTCATCCATGTACCAGAAATATGCTGGAGGTAAGTTGATAAAAACTCCTCCTCTAGTTTGGCCATGAACAGGTCAGCATATTGGGGTGACCTTCTGCTACCCATAGCGCTTCCCATACACTGAAGATGTATATCTTTGCCAAACTAGCAATAATTGTGATGAGATGTAGGGCCAGCTCTGTCGCTAGATTGATCTTCTGAAGAATGTGTTGCATGCGGCTATGCCAACCTCATGGGGGATGGTAGAATACAGAGACTTTACATCCATAGTTGCCGATATTCTTCCCTATGGTAGTGGACCTAGGGCTGAGAGTTTGCAGAGGACTTCTGGTGTCCTGGACATAACTGGGTGTGCACCTCACCAAGGGCTTTAGAAGATTTTCCACCCAGCCAGAAATATTCTCAGTTAAGGTCCCAACACCTGAAATGATTGGCATCTCTGAGTTGCCTTTTTTATGTCTTTTAGGAAACATGTAGAATGTACCTATTCTGGGATTGTCCAGTACGTTGTCTGACCGTGTTGAAACTATTGATGATATGGACACGTTCGTCTGTGTATTGTTTGGTGGGGTGTAGTATTTTCTGTCTGAGTTGTCTGTGTGCCTCCTGGATGTAGTCAGATGTATTCTGAATTACTACAGAGCCTCCTTATCAGCTGGTTTGATGTTTGTTGGATTTTAGTGATTTTGTGGCGTTCCTTTCCTCCATGCTGAGATTGTTACCTCGTGCTGTTGGTCTAAGGTCTCAGATTTAACTTTTTTAGTGGAAGACACAGGTGCTATTAAAACTTTCTTCTTGATCTTCAAACCATGGCATGATGGTGGTCGTCTTGTGCATGGGGTAGAAAATTTTGATGTATAGAAATGATCCAACCTGATTTGGAAAAACCATGTTCTTCAGGATACTGGCATCCTCTATCCACTGTCATTTGTGTTAGTGGTCACATCTTTTTCAGTGGCGTTGGTGGCTCAAGTTGTGAATGACCTGACTGGTGTGTTTGTAGCGTTTCTTTCCAAAATTCTGTCTACATCACTTTTTTTTTTTTAATGCTTTTTTTTAACATCTTTCACAACAACACTTATGTTCATTGAACTGGTAGAAACAGGATAAATGTTGGGTGTATGTAGAAGAAATACACCATTCCATGTTTTCGGTTGACGGAAACTTAGAACACAATTATTCTGTCTACATGGTGGGAAGTGTATCCAGGTGGAATAGCATTATCCTTCAGCCATCGTACGTTTCTGACTTTTGCACGTTAGCCTGGGTTCACACGAGCATGTTACGTCCATAATGGACGTAACGTAGTTCGGCCACAAGTCCCGGACCGAACATACTGCAGGGAGCCGGGCTCCTAGCATCATAGTAACATGTTCGTGTGAACCCAGCCTAACCGTCTTGTTCAAAACCAGTCAGGTATTTTCCCTTCAAGAATTAACTTGTCCGGTGCATCAATATTGTCAGACACTTGTCGTCTTGAGCCAAATTTGTTTCGCTTTGAAAAAAAATTATAATAATCTGTTCCTTATATAGCGCCAACATATTAAGTAGCGCTGTACAGAGGTCTTCTTTTATTGTCCCCATTGGAGCTTACAATCTAAATTCCCTATTGGTATGTTTTTGGGGTGTGGGAGGAAGCCGGAGGAAAGCCACGCAAGCACAGGGTGAACATAGAAGCTCCATGCAGATGTTGTCCTTGGTTGGATTTGAACCCAGGACTGCAAGGCAACAGTGTTAACCACCGAGGCACAGTGCTGCCCATATTGCCGGGAAACACTTGCATTATGACCCCTTTAGCGTAAAGTGCTCTATTGGTTCAGCTGTGACAAGCAGACACTATGCAAGCCCACATTTCTGTAACCATAGACTTACACCAATTATTGCAGGAAAAAATACTTTTAAAAAAATTTATTGAATTTTGCGTCAGATGTGAAATCTCACTAATCACAGGGTCGGCGCTGTCCAAGGAGTCCAAGTGAGCTTGTCAGAGTTGGGTAGGAAATATCAGGGGGCATTCAAGAGTTAAGCTCTTCTTTTCCTGGTCAAGTTGTCTAGCGTGTAACCAGTATTTCTGCTGCACGGTTGTATACCTTGTGACAACTTGGGGTAAATTATCTCACAGGATCACCATCTTTTGGTTAAGATGGTTGGCACACAAGAATTTTCACTCCAACACAGGGGATTTGGTTTAAAACTGGCCACAACCAGCCTTATCTTCACACATGAAAGATGGTTTTACAAAGCAGTTCAAAACCAAACCCTAGGCCATTGTGATGTGCCCATCACCTCAAAACATAGGCAGTTTTACCTTACACATTGGTGACTCTCACAGGCTAGCATGCCTGTCTTCAGACTGAGAGCCCTGTGTGAACAGCACACACCTGAATTAAAGAGCCATCTCGGGTGAAGCCTAACTAAGCTCATCAGACAGCCCAAGACACAGACTGTCTGTATGGAGTGGAAGCTGCCCTTCTCCTTCACGCTCCAGCCAACCAGGCCCTATTCCGGGCTTTACACCCGAGCAACAGCAGAGAAATCCCTCTCTGCTGTACATGCTCCCTGGTTGCTTAACCTGACCGTTTCTGCACCGTCCAGCAGCTGCACTGCCACAACCTCCATGATCTTAATCTTCTGATTTTTTTTTTTTTTTGTTTTTTTTTTTTTTTAAAGAATCTTAAATCTGTGAAGAATGAGAAACAAATTTGTTCACACTCCATTCAAAGAGTTTCTCTGTAAACTATCCAAATCGTGTTTATGAACATGCATATTTTCTCTGCATATTCCATTATCGGTTAGCCAGTCCAGACAACAGGGAGCCAATAAAACTGCCGACTGATTCACAACGTGCTTACGTTTGCCAATTGAGCATTTCCTGTTCAGTGTTTTTATAACATCACGCCACTTTTTCAGAATACCTACATGGCGCGGTTTTAAGGGTATTTTGCCTTCCAGCACATTAAGCGCTATCGAGGGAATGTAAGATGGAGAGAGCCCTGTTCTTAAACGGTTCTCATCAGAAGTTGCTGCCCTTAAATCCACCAGTAAATAACAGTAGGACTTGTGTGTCGCGTCTACAAAAGTCTCTAAAAAGAACAGACTTTCCCGGGTACGTCTGACGGGCTTAACTTATTGGTTGTCCCTGGGGTTCCTGAAAAGCACCATATATTCTGTTACTCTGTAATGTAGGTGGTGGTGGGCAGTTCACTAGTCGGGTTACCTGGATAATCGGCCAATGGCGGATTCGGTGTCGTCCTCTTTGCCAGAGATGTCTCTGCTGACCTTTAGGTGTACGGCTTATGGTAGTCCAAAACATTGTACATATCCAGGCGAGCATAAGCGGTAGTAAAGCAAGCGATGAAAAAACTTGTATTATGCGCTAAGCTAGGACACTTCCTTTCTTCCAACTGATCATGGCTGTCCCGGTTTCTGAAATCCAATGAAGACCCCTCGTATTGTTGCAAAAATGTGTGTGCAGAAAGCACCTCCGGATTGGTCGCCATAGTTGTGATTAGTAAATTAGCCACCTGACCATTTTCCCCAGAGTTTAGAAACCATTCTGCAATCTGTCTCTTGGCCAGAATAACCTCTATTTTCCTTGCGCAGCCAAATTCCCTCCTTTACTTCCAATACATTAATATATTGTTTGTTTTTGCATTGTCTGTAAACCATGAGGGATAATCTGAAGCCGCCTGTTTATCGACGGAGATGCACTTTGAAGATTAAACAACTTCGTTGTTTAAAGTTTACATTAAAGAGCCAAATTTCAAATATTTTGTAAAGCGTGTAACGTTTCTTTAAAGCCATTTGTATCTTAATAGTGCGCCATGTGCCAGTCAGTGACTGATCATCTGTGTGATTGCACAGGATCGTCAGTTCATTAGTGGCACCGGGGAAACAGGAGTTTGTTCATTTTATCAGGCAGGACTGGAGAGTATAAATCTTGCCGCCGGCAAACTTAGACGTCAAAAGGCTTAAAATCATAACTGATTGGATGGCCGATGCGGCGCTGCTTAGTCTTGACGTAGGGGTACAAGCTGGTGAAGTCATAGTAGTGCAGACGCTCACAAAGGTCAGTTTTGTGGTAAAACTTAATGGAGTTTGTACAGCCGCCATAAAGAGCATCATGGGGGTTCATGGGATGCAGGCAACATTAATTTTTTTTCTCCCCTGCCCCCCCTCCAAGAAGAAAAACTTGTAAGTCTTTTGTCCATCTCTAACATACTATCCCAGTCATTCTCCGATATTTCACACACCTTATGACCGTTACTTTTTACATACTGCGTTTCGTCTTTCGTTTTGGGATATAATTGGCCGTAGTTTGTCTGACACATTGTTAAAAGATTTAACATACAGGACAGCCATGATAAAAACAGCCCTGGAATTCAAAGACGACCATCGCGCAGAATTATCCAAAAAAATATGATCGACCCATCCTTTAAAGCTTGCTGTGTGTTAATACCCTCCTCGTGTTCTACATAAAGTAACCGCTGTATTGAGGGCATTGAGTCTTTTCAGTCCCGTGTGGTAATTGTCTGATGGCACAATGGCTATGGTGTCTCCGTTTCATGTTCACCATCTGTCTTTTATTTAGTCTTTTTAGTTTTCTTTGTCCACTTAATTATTTTTCTGACAGACCGACTTCTTAATTTTTTTTTTTTTTTTTTAGACTGAGCGTAAAAATAAATAAAAAAAATGGTGTAGTGTGACGATTCTGGGGTATGTGGACCCTGACTTGGCAGCTGGCCGAACAGTCAACGGAAAGTCTTCAGCCCTAGAGTACCTGAATGAGAGTTTTGACAGATGTGAGATTTTACAGATGCTTTGGCACAGATAACCCAAACGTGACTCCAACACTAGACTTGAGCTCAGGAACGAAGAGTTGCTGGAGACGGGAACACTGGGAACAGGATTTAACTAAGGGACCATTTGCTTAAACTAAACACGGGAAGACCATGCTCAGGCACAGGAAGGAGGGCAGGACAGACTTGTAAAGGACAGGGCTAGGCTGGGGATAATTGTAATGGTGCGCACCCTGGCCCTTTTAGGAGGACACCAAGGCGCGCGCACCCTACGGTATCGAGCAGTACATGCCAAAGTCCTATGAGGATGCCGGTGCACAGGTAACAAATGCTGGCGGCTGCTAGGAGAAGCCGAATAATGGCAGCTGGTAGCGCTGCACGTAGTTTTGGTGATCAGTGTACCAAGCCATGAATTGCACTCATCGGGCATCGTGATTTCAAAATCATATTGGTTTACATAAGGCCTAGAACAATGTAATTCACTGCAGTGTTAAAAATAAAAAGTGTGGAGAATCTCCTTTGGAGATGTTGAAACCCAACACCTGTGATGGCTTACAATGACTCGTGGGCATGAAATTTAAAGAATCAATAAACTGAGTTCCTAAATCTGACACGGAGACAAAGTAATTGATCTCATGCCAGTAAGTTAATTTTAATTTTTTTTTTTCTTTGCTTTGTCGTAAAACGGCCGACACTGACCTGAAACGTGTAGCCTCGGAAAGCGTGGTCTATGAATTTAACAAAATCCTCCAGACACGTTGATCCCTGAAATTCTCAGGACCTCTCCCCGTCTAAAGGAGACACGCAGGTGTAATTTTGTCTATGTATACCCGTCTCCTGCACACAGTCAAAATAATAAATAAATGCATCGGTCTCTCATCCAGAAATTCTTTTCTCACGTAACTAACGTGACCGAGTGTCCATTACGGCATATAGAAGTGATCCATCTATAATTGGGGGACCGATCTCCTTTTGAGTTTTTAATAACACTGGCTGCATCCCATTACACGGCCTCCTTATTTATGACTTTTTGTTGAAGATGGTCCATATACTGTGAACGGCTGCATGTTAAAGAATTAATATCCAATATTATCAGTCGCCCCGGTGCATTAGTTGTATCTTTATGAGATTATGGACCTCAGTTTTATGGGCCTGGCTTATCTTAATGATGTATCACTAACTACTAATTGTCTTTGTAACATCTTAAATGTTGTCCTTTTTTCTGTCCTTCATTTGTAAACTTGCCTGAAGGATCCGGTGTGCTCTGAAAGCCGCATATATCATATATTTAGAAAAAAAAATTCAGGTCGGCTAATAAAGGTCTCATAACTACTGTACCTTTTGTCTTTGATGCCAGTATTTAACATTGCGTATAGTTTCTGGCTAACACGGTACTACACTATTTTTTTTACTGTACTATTAATCTTGTGAGCCATATGACCTTGAAGCTCAAGTGTCTCGTGTGTTGGCTTCCTTACAGAACTTAGTAAAAACCTACTTATTTTAATTCTTTGATTAGTATGTTGGATATAGTCAAATATTCTTGTATTTCTTCCTTGGACTCTGTAAATCTTCTAAACTTACCTCCTGGGACTTTTTTTTTTTATTTTTTTTTTCTCCCCGTTGTGGTACGATACTTTGGTGTTAGAGGTAGGACTGCTTTATTTTGTATGATGTTCGTTCTTTCTTCATTCCCTTTTTTTTTATTTATTTTTTTTCCATCCTTTTTATTCCAAGAGCTGTTACCACTTTGAATGGTGGGAGAGGGAGTATGAGTAAACCTTTTTGAAATGGGAGCATGATAGACTGTCACTTATCCCCCTAATATCGATTGTAGATGAAGAGCACTAGGGAAGTCTACGTTGTGACTGGAATGGGAAGTTCCATTAAGGGCTGGCTCTTGTCAATTTTGGGTAGATCTGAAGGGAACTCCATTTGCGGGTATTCTCAAATTCTATAAACTCTGTGGAAAGTGGTGGAGGGGTCCTAGGTGGGCACGGCCTGAGCTTTGGAGCACCAATGGCTTTAATAGGTGCAGCATTAACTCCTGTGATGGGACAAGTTTGCCGAGGCACAGGTGGATCCACTATTGCTGCTTTGGCAAATGAGGAAGATATTGAATACGGGGCATAATTTATTCTATACAGAGATTATAGTTAGTAGGGGAGCTCACAATGAAAGATAAATCCCATCTAATACTAAATTCTTATTACCCATGTGATTACGATGTGAATTCTATGGGCGATACTGAGGAATGAGGAGCAAGACCAAAGAATAAATGTTAATGTTAATTATAAATGAAATAGAGGGGGGACAGTCTTTATTCCGATGCACATCTGCAGAATACAGTTTGCACCCCAATGAAAAGTCATTCCAGTGCTCTAGGAACCCAAAGCCTTCTCCTCTACACCAAAACATCAGCCATGCATTTACCTCCCTGAGCTCCCGCTGTTTTCCTGTGGTTCACATGGCACAGACACTTCCCATGAACACAACCTCGGAGGTCCTTCCCTTCAGCTTGTGGACTAGTTCTTTACTATTATTCAGAAGGCTCCTCCACCTACCATGTATTCTGTTGTTGGTACCCACATGGACCATGACCGTTGGATCATTACCAGCCCCTCCCAGTAATTTATCCACCCGTTCCACTACATGCCGACCCCTGGCACCAGGGAGATGGCAAAGAATTTGTTGGAGGCAGTCTTAGTGACCAATTATTCTCAGTCTTTCCGATATTATAGAATGCCCTATTATCACAAATTGTCTGGCTCTACCTGCATTAGGGTATATTCAGACAGTGAGGTTAAAACCACATACGAAAACTGCATGCGTTTATAACTAGGGTTTTGACGCAGTTGTGTTTTTTTTTATTTTTTTTAAATGCAATTGCATCAAGTGCATTTCATCAAGGTAAAAATGCATGCGGATTTCAGATGTTCTTCTATTCTGAATTGTTGATGCATTTTGCAGTACATTTAAATGTAAGAATACACACTTACCATCCTTCCTTTTATCCACTAGGTTTGAAGGGGTAACTTTCAGAAATGGTAGCCCATCACCCAACTATTCAATGTTACTTGGTGTAACAAACAGGAGTGACCTTCCTTTACTTGGACCCCTCTCTACCGCCTCGAACTAGATTAACCCAGCTACTTGCCTGGTACTGCTTACCCATGTCTTCACCCTCCAGATCTATCCCAGTAGTATAGAGCTATAGAAGTTGTCAAACAAATATTGACCGGTGCCCTGTCCCTTTAGGGGTAAGGCTAGGGGTTGGCCACGCCCAACATTTAATCCATGTAATAAAGCCGTGGCCCAGTGATGCCCTTTCTGGTCAAGCCTCTTCTGGATCTGCCGTACAGACCCGCCCGGTTCTGGATCATCTGGTACAGCTTCATAGAATTTGCATGTAGAATGATTGTGGTTAGTGGTCGCTGTAACAAAGCTGTGATGGCGTACTGCGATGTGTGTGGTGTATTGAATAAAAACATGCCCAGCCTTGTCCCGGACGTCTCTGGACAGGTTTTCTGAAATTATAAGTTGCATGTGCACATGACTGGTATATCTGAACGCATTATTTACAAATGTTTTGAATAAAAGCGCACGGCTGTGGGTTATATAGACCCACTAGGCTGCTCTGCTGTAGCGGAGTACCAGCCAATGAGTCTTTAGAACTAGAGTTCCTGTATAGAAATTCTGAGACACTGGCACAGCAGGAGGACTCCACGTTGCAACTAGACTTCGCACTGGAACAAACGTAATTACAGGATACAACTAAGGGACAATTTACTTTACTAACATTGATGGGCTCAACTACGCTCAGGGGCAGGATGGACTTGAGTAGGACAGGGTGCACAGGTATAGCTTATGGAAGGTTATAGTGGAGCGCCCGCTGGCCCTTTCAGAGGTCACCAGGGCATGCTCACCCTATGGGAGCGAGGAAAGGACGGGAGCAGTACATGCATCCCCAGGAAGGAGGAGCAGGACGCCGGTACGAAGGTAATAGATTCTGGTGGCTGCTGGCGGAAGCCGGATAGTGGCGAACGACCGCCGGCCAGCGCTACGAAAAGCAGACTACTATTGTGTGTGTGTGTGTGTGTGTGTGTGTGTGTGTGTGTGTTTTTTAAATAAAAACATGGATATACAGGTATACTGAAAAGGCAAAGTTATTAAAATGTCAAGTGAATAATGAAACGTAAAGGAACATTAAGTAAAAAAATGTATTTTGAATCACGAGTGATAACTACTTACAGTGAAACCATGGCAGGCGCAGCCAATGGGTACAATGCCACAGTTAGAATTAACCAGTTTACAATCGGCGATATATCAAAGTATCTCCTTGACATTGGCAGAGTTTGGCATGTAACCAGTATTTCTGCAACACCGTTGTATACTTCTTGATCTTCTGCTAAGCTGTTTTTTGTTTTTTTTATTGTATCAAATTTTCTGAGTCGGCTGTGTATCTTTGTCGTTCAGAGAATCAAAATAGTGTTTAGGAACGTGTACATTTTCTCTGCATATTCCATTATCTGTTGTCACGATCACGGGGTATGTGGACCCGCTAGACCGCACTGCCGTAGTGGAGAGGCAGCTGGCCTAGTCAGTCTATGCAAGAATCTATAGTGTTTCATAGCACAAGGGTACCTGAAATAGTCCAGACAGTGGCCGAGGCTTCAGCACGGATGGAGGTGGGTGCAGCAGGTTGAGCCAGACTTGGCAGACGACAGCTGGTGCAGTGGGACATGACGCCAACACTAATAGGCTCAGGAACAAGGACACAGCACGGGATACAGGATAGAGGTAGCAGGGCACAGGAAACAATGGGAAAGGGATAACACTAAAAAACCATTTGCAAAACTAACATGGGAATACTAACAATGCTCTGGCAAAGGGGCAGGGCCCTTCTTATAGTCAAGGAAATCATGGGTAGATATTGATTCCATTTGTGCACGCGCTGGCCCTTTAAGACCGGGCACAAGCGTGCGCGCGCACCCCACGGGACAAAACTGACTGGAGCAGAAGTGAGTGCTGGCGTCTCCTGGGAAGGAGTAGTGAGCCAGCGCTCATCGATCTATGGCTGTGGCCGCAGGGGGTTGAGTAAGCATGACTATCCGCAGCCATAGACGCTACATCGGTTAGTCGGAAGTCCAGGCAAGAGAGGTTTAGCAAACCCCAGCGGGGAGCCATTAAAACCACCTGACTGCTTCACAAGGTGCTTACGTTTGCCGATTGAACATTTTCTGTTGCTCAGTGTTATGATATTACGCCACTTTTTAAGAATTCCTACATGGTGCGGTTTTGAAGGTATTTTGCCTGTTCAGCACATTGAGCGATATTTCGCATGTAGCGGTTACCAAATCCTTTGAAGCGCCTCACAAAACCCCAGTCAGTCTTTGCTGCGGCGATGCGTTCATTAGAGATTTTAAGCTCCGCCAATTGTGGCGTATCCTCTCAGACATATTTACAGCCTTCAAAGGATGTTGCACAAATGGACAGTCGGAAGCTTTTAAAAGAAAAAAAAAAAACGGAAGAGGGCATGTCAGGCGGGAAGAGCCCAGTTCTTAAAGGGTTCTCATCAGGAGTTGCCACCCTAAAATCCACCAGTAAATAACCATAGGACTTCAAAAGCCTCTAAAAATAACTGAATTTCCAGGGTATATTTGACGACTAAATTTGTAGTTTTTACCTGTGGTTCTTGAAAAGCACTATATATAGTATGTATGTATGTATGTATATTTATTAGTTTAAATTAATGGTCCGACTGCTTTTGCCCTGACAAGACATTTTGCACTCGGTCCATGATACGGAGGTTTGTGATGCCCGTACTTGGTGAATGCTTTTACAATGTCCTAGTGATTGCTGGCAACGTCTATCAGGTAATCAAGAATTGTTACATTAACAATGATTTGTTCTCTTCTAATGAAGTCAAAGGACAGTGGCAGCCCCTCTATAAAACTAATATGGGGTATTGTATGTAATAAACGGTCATACAAAGGCTGATTTATCTGCCATGACCCTGGAGTCGGAGTCCGAGTTATGGTAGAGACATCTCTTGCAGAGTTCAAAACTTTGTAAGACTCTAGACCGGCATAAGCGGTTGTAAAGCGAGCGATAAAAACACTTGTATTGCGCTCCAAGCTAGGACACGCTTTTGCGTTCTTCCAACTGATCATGGCTGTCTCCTCTACAAAATCCAATGAATACTCCTCGTGTTGCAAAAATGTATAGGCAGAAAGCGCATCCGGATTTGTCGCAATGTTTGTACTTAGTAAATTAGCCAACTGCAAAATGGTTTCTAAACCCTGGAGAAAATTTGGTCAGCCTGTCTTTTGGCCTGGATGATTTTTTTTTTTTTTGTTCTTTACGCAGTCAAATGCTCCTTTTCGAATACATTAATTTTATTGTTTTGCGTCCTCTCTAAACCATGAAGGATAATCTTAAGCCTCCTGTTTATCCCTGAGATTAACTTTAATGTAAACTTCAAACAACTTGGCTGTCGAGGCTTCAAAGTGCCAAATTCCCTAATTTTGCATAGCGTGTAACCTTTCTTTAACCTCTTAGCTAGAAGAAGCCGTAAATACCGGCGAAACGCGCGTCGGGTACTCCATTTTAACCTAATCCAATGTGTAGCTAACGGTCTGCTTCCACCCAGTACTATTAATTTTAACTATCTAAGACATTGTGTCTACAAATAAATTAAAGAGGCTCTGTCAGCTCATTAGAAGCGCCCTATCTCCTACATAAGGAGATCGGTGCTGTAATGTAGGTGACGGTAATGCTTTTTATTTAAAGAGGCTCTGTCACCAGATTATCAAACCCCTATCGCCTATTGCATGTGATCGGCGCTGCAATGTAGATAACAGTAACTTTTTTGTTTTTTTAAAAGCGTTAATTTTTGGCCAAGTTATGAGCAATTTTATATATATGCAAATGAGGTTTGAAATGGACAACTGGGCGTGTTTTTATTCATATGCCCAACTGGGCGTGTATTGTGTTTTTAACTGGGCGTGTTTACTTGTTTTACTAACTGGGCGTTGTGGAGAGAAGTGTATGACGCTGACGAATCTGTGACCAATCAGCATCATGCACTCCTCTCCATTCATTTACACAGCACATAGTGTTCTTACTAGAACGATGTGCAGCCACATACACAAGTGTCCTGATAATGAATATACATGACCTCCAGTCTGGACTTCATGTGTATTCAGAATCCTGACACTTCTGAATCTTTTCTGTGAGCTTTCCAGCAAGCCGCGCGGAATCTCGCGAGATTACGAGGTAAACGAGATTTTGTTTCCCTTGCTGGAAATCTCACAGGATTCAGAAGTGTCAGGATTCTGAATACACATGACGTTCAGGCTGGATGATCATGTGTATTCATTATCATGACACTTGTGTATGTGGCTGCACATCGTTCTAGTAAGAACACTATGTGCTGTGTAAATGAATGGAGAGGAGTGCATGATGCTGATTGGTCACTGATTCGTCAGCGTCATACACTTCTATTCACAACGCCCAGTTAGTAAAACAAGTAAACACGCCCAGTTAAAAACACAATACATGCCCAGTTGTCCATTTCAAATCTCATTTGCATATATATATATAAAATAGCTCATAAAATGAACGTTTTAAAACAAAACAAAAACTTTACTGTTATGTACATTGCAGCGCCGATCACATGCAATAGGAGATAGGGATTTGAGAATCTGGTGACAGAGCCTCTTTAAATCTATTTTTACCACTTTTATTAGCGTTTTTCGATTTATGCTAATGAGTTGCTTAATGCCCAACTGGGCGTATTTTTACTTTAGACCAAGTGGGCATTGTACAGGGTAGTGTATGACGCTGACCAATCAGCCTCATGCGCTCCTCTCCATTCATTTACACAGCGCATAGGGATCCTGTTAGATCCTTATGTGCTGTCTTATACTAACACATTAACAATACTGAAGTGTTTAGACAGTGAATAGACATTCCACGGGATGTCTATTCACAATCTCTGCACTTCGTTACTGTTTCTATGGTAGTTACAGCCGAGTAAGCGTTGTAACCTGTCATTTACAGCGAGATCACGCTTCCTCTGCTGTAACTACCACAGAGAGTAACGAAGCCATCAACTTCTGGCACAATTTTTGTAATACAATTTCTGTATTGCAACTTGGTGACCTATATGTACATTTCATATCCACATACATATTCAAGTTTCTTTGTGTTTGATACATGACCACACAAGTGTCAATTTTGCATAATATGGTAACATCAGGTTCTTTTTAACACGGTAATTACTCTTCATTATACAGGGTTTCGGTGTTGTAGATACTGTACACTCTTTTCCTCTATTCACACATTTGTAGCACAATTTCGATTATTGGACTCCATTAGTCCTAGGGTTTATGTGGAATTAGAGACTATTTTTAAATATCTGGACTACATTGTCCTTCGTGCAGAGTTAGTGATGGCAGATGTGCAGATTTCCCCTGACAGATTTTTTTTTTAAATATTTTTCTTACTTTGAATTAAAAAAAAAATTATTTACTTTCCACAATTCGATCATTGGAGCCACACAGTTTCTACTTTCCCCTTTCCGCATAATTTTTATATTTGTGGTGTACAGAGTGTGGCTCTTTTTATCATTAATTTAATTAATTTTGAGGGCAGTTGTCCACTCTCTGTTTATTGTGGGGAATAACCTTTGGAGACTGTGAAACCCAACGCCTGTGGTAGCTTAGGAAGACTCATGGGCAGGAAATGTAAAAAATCCATATACCGAATTCCTAAATCTAACACTGAGACAGTAGTTTACTTCCTTGGACCAATACGGTCATTTTTGCTTCAACGATTGTTTTACGACAAAGTAAACTCCATGCCGGCCGGCGTTATGAGCTAAAACGTGTAGCCTCAAAGCGGTGTCTATGGAGGATTTTGTTAAATTCAGACATGTTTGATCCCTAAATTCCCAGGACCTCTCCCCGACTGACGGAAATGCGTAAGTGTAATTTGGTATATGTATACCAGTCTGCTGTATACAGTCAGAATAATAATAAATGTATCTGTCCATGTCTTGTGGCTTAATGTTTCTCAAGTAACAAACGTGACGGAGTGTCAATTACGGCATAGCAAAGTTGACATTTTAAACTTTCACAATCGTGCAGATTTGCCTTAAAAAGTATATTTGCCGCACAAATTGCAGTATTGCTTAAGTTTACGCTCTATTTAAATGCGTCTCTGACGCGCTTTACAATAACAGCCATTCATGCCGTTATTTTTGTAAAGAAAGGCGTCTCGTAAAAGAGTGCATTCGTTTTTGATACGGTAGTAATGATCCGGATCCTGTAATAGAAACAGAACTTTGTCTTTACAGGGAGTTTGTGTGGAAACGCTGCCGTTCACCCTGGTGATAGATCTTAATGGTTACATTCAAATGCTTTTTAATCACCGGCATGTCATGAAAACTGACAAGCCGGTCATCGGGTATTCCCAATATCCTATGAATTTCAGATTCCTCGCCAACAATAGTCAGCCACCTGTTCAGTGTCCTAAAGGGCACAGAGACTGGCAGCCAGACATAAATTGATTTTGGTGTTTTAAATACTAAAGCCTGTGTGTCTTCTTGTTTTTAATAATTTGGTTTTAAGGGGTAGATCTACGGGTCACAATACCTCTGCGTCTGTTTAAGACTCGTTGTTACAGTGCTTAGAAAGTTTCATACCCAATAAGTTCAGCGTTACTGTGCAGTAAATTGGCCACAACGTTCAGAAATGACTCGGCGTCTATGGTTCTTTCGATAGAATACAAGGAACCGTTGAGGCCGTCACCGGCAAGTCTTAATTGAACAAAATCATTGAGCCCCACATCAGCCCTCAGTAGGTGTAAGAGCTCCTGGATAGCGTTACTCCCACCCCGGAGTGTCCTATCAAAGGCCGGTAGATGTTCTATATTTGCAAATCTGAAATGCTGATCATGCTAAACAGCGTTAAAATTGCCGTGATCCCTACGGTACTGGTTGAGCTCCAAAAATACCGGCTCCTCCACCGCCCTGTTGGGGTTATCCAATTCATGCTGTACAGGTATTTCTTCAAGAACCATGTCCGGGGTCAGGAGAACCTCGGTGCACGGGTGATACATGCTGCGCTATTTCATGGTGTTCGGCTTTCTACCAGCAAAGACACAACTCTCAGGAGGATTTTCTCTGACATCTTCCTCTTCCACAGTATTTAGTTCACTGTAAGGTGCTTTTCATCTAAGACTATTGAGGTTTTTACTACTTTCCTGACAGACCTATCCCTGTAGTTCGTTGGTCGTCTGTCTCGTCAACTGTTTCCTGCAACTGCACAAAAAAAAGTGGAACATAAAATTTGGCAAAAAACACAAAGGCCATACTTACAAAATGGGCAGGTAAAAACCTGTTCCCAGCAAGACTCCGACAGGTCAAAAATGCTACTGAAGGAGAGTGCCCAGGTGTGTTATATAATCGTCCCTTCCACAAGCCTTGAGGGGTGTGGTGCATGGATATAACGGTGTAGTATAAAAAATAAATACTGTGTATAGTAGACGTGATCATAACGAATGTGGAATATAGGGGGCAGTACTGGGTCTAGTGCATAGGGGTCAGAGCTGTGTGATACATAGGGTGTGAGGTGCAGTATGTAAGACATGGACCAATAGTGTGCGAGTTGTGAGGCGCAGCATATATTGCCGAATAGCTGCCCGTTGGTAGCGCCCGTGCTATTAGAGCGGGCTGCCCTGCATGCAATACCAAACACTAGCACACATATTGCTCTCCCAGCATTAGAAGACTCGGCTGCGTCCTGTAAAAAGTGTATACAGTATAAGTAACAATGAGAAAATATTTTAACCGCTCCCCAGGTGTGTCTAGTCAGTAGTTATTAAACCTTTGTGATAATCTGCGCTACATCTCATGATTTTTTATTTCAATTCAGACCCCTTAGATAGCGTGCGATTACTTAGAGCATGCAGACAGTAGAATTAATCGCCAAAATCTTCAATACCGCCAGAAACTAAATTCTTGTATGAGCCGCTCCATCAGAACAGACGGCAGTGGTCCGCTTGAGGGTGGAGCTCCATACATGTAAAAATGGTCTTTAGTTTACGTATTTCGCCAGGTCTCAGGATGGCCGTGCCTCTTAGAAATGAACTTTTGCCCGGGTTGAGGCTTTTCCTATATTTTTCTGCTCTATAAAAGTCAGCATTATCAGACATTCTGCGTCCGCTTGAACAGCCCAAATTGTTCGGTCGATCTTTCTTTTTAAATCTGCCCAAAAAACTGATTCACCGTTCAGCCAGTGTGTGAGTTCATGGTTTTTGATATCTATATTTTTAGTTCTGAAGCTTTTGCTTGACTTGTAGTCTATTTGGTTCAGTGTAGATTGAGTACAGATTCGCAATCATTTGGTTTTATGTTTTTGTTTTTTTTGTAGTTTCGGATCACTGATTAACGGTTTAGATTCACCCGTAGGTCTTGATGAGTCGTATGCCGAAGTTGAAGGCTTTTCATTATCACGCTGAGCTCTGAACGTTGCGTGCTAAAGTCAGCCGTGACCCTGGAGCTTGTATATAAATTTAAACTTATAAAATTAATTCATTGTAGGGGAAAAAAGTACTTGGCTCATGAGTTACTGCAGACTGTGTAATTTTGGAGTAATCCAACCGTTCTTATAGAATGTCGCCCATCCTTTTTCCGTTCCCGCAATCCAGTGTTCTGCTTGATTAGCCGTCTCACCATTTTTTGAGTCTGAAAACACTTAGGCTTATATAATTCTCAAACATGTTATTTTTAGCTTTGCCCTCTAGCGGCTGTAAAAAATACTGTGAAGCCTCTGAATGGTAACCGCTTATTATCCGCATGTTGTTAGCAGTATAAACACAGTGATTCCAGGTCGCAGGACTATATTGGTGTTTGTCCTTAGTTTTAGGGTTGTATCCAAACAGGTTTCCTGGTGGGGGAGCCTTCTCCAGTTGGTTCAATATCCCTGTGATCTTGGTCTTGCTTTAACTGGATAGTCGCTCCATTCTCCAAGTCTAAGCTCCTCCGCGATATCATCTTCCTCACTGAAGTCTAGCAGGAGCTGTTTTAGTCTAGTGCGAAGCCCATGAGGGATAGTTTTGAGTATTGCAGGAGTAGCTAGGTGGATATCAAGTTTCTTCTCAGGGGTGACTGGAGTTTCCTTCTGTTCTGCTGGATTAAGGGTACAATAAGCTCTTGGGAGGTGTAATGCTCTTTTGGTGCAGTTGTGTAGGATAACATTCTGCCCTCAATACCAACACTAATATCCTTGATGCATGTATTTTTAGGCTTCAGGAGGGTTTTGTATTGACCTTCATCTCACATGACTATATATCCAAACACTGGTGTCTAAGAATCTGGTTATAAATACCATGGCAGAGGATAGCGTCCTCCTTCTAACCTCTATCTGTATAGAACCGATTTATGGTTAGCTTCCCTCATAGGTTAAGATGTCCAAGGGGAGCTGTGGATGAAACACTTATTTTTTATTTTTTTTTGTTTGGTTTAATGACAGCTCCTAGGTTTATAGTCTTGTACCCATATCTTATATTGCCAGACACGGGTGCCAAAGAAAGTGGTAAATGTGAGATAGTGGCAACTGCTACTGCATTACCCACGAGTTGGTGTGTTTTGCCACAAAAGAGAAAGGGACGTGGCCACTATACAGTGAGGATAAAATATGTCTCTAGTTGCCTGAGTGTTCACTCGGAATCTGTGTACATGCCAGGGCAAGTTGAGCTCTATCCTGCTCCTCCAGCAGAACCACAACTAACTTTCTAAACTTCTTATAGAACAGAAATTAGAGCGGTAGTGGCAGGTTTGGATGCATGTTGTAAACCCTCAAGGATGTTTACATCAAGCTGAGCCTTAAAACCTTTATTGGCATGTTACCCCAGATTCCTTAGTACCCCCTTTTTTTTATTTTATTTATTTATTTTTAAATCTTTTTAAGAACTCTCCGATCCACTGTTTTCAGGGCTCCTTGTAACGACGGGGGTAGGGAAACGAACAAGTGAGCCCTAATCTACCCGCCACTCTGTCCCTGCCTACTTGCAACGACCCGCCCTAGGCGACGGGGTACAACTGGGCGGCGGTCCCTACGCTCAGTAAGTGCACGAGACAAACATACAAGGGAACACAAAGCAAAGGGAAATGGGCAGTTGCCCACGGAAACACCGTGAGCAACCAGAGTGGTGAACGAGCCAAGTCAAACCAGGAGAGCACGAGGTACCAAACGCAGAGCAGGAGAGTAGTCAGTAAGCCAGGGTCAGTATGGAGCAGGATCAAATAGTTAGGAGCTGTAGCTGGGCCAGGAAACCACACGAAAAGAATCACAAGCAAAGGAGGAACAGGAAAGGCAGGTATAAATAGACAGAGGGCGGGAGCTAGCTCCGTCTGGCCAGGCTGCGATAGGCTCTCCCACTCCTAAGCCTGCCATCCTGAGTGGTGGACGATGGAGTCAGTTTCAGAGACGTAGATTCAGGTGCAGACTGATTACCTATGGGAGTTAACCCCGTATCTGTGCCTGGCAGATCCTTTACACTCCTACTCCATTGCAACTCTTCCTAGACCCATAACCACCAGATTCCATGACCGGAGCCATCAGCATCTGGCATGGACAGCCGGTGCCCAGAGGCAGCCAGAGCAGCTGATAGGTGCAGCGTCCGGTGATCTGATCCCCACCGATCAGAACTGATTGTCTGTGTGTCATCTGTATGTCTGTGTTGGCATAGCCCCTTTAATCTTTAATTTCTTTTACAATTCCTCCTGATTTATAATAAAAAATAAAAAAAAAACAATCCTCCTTCCTATCCAAATTCACTCACTCACCAGTTGTATGACATTCGCTGACTTGTACTCGGAGACCATGTGAGAACCTCGTCCGCATGTTCTATTACAGATTCAGTATCTACTACAGATTTAGAATATTTAATTTTTATTTTTACCTTTCCTATTAGATAAAATTTCCTTTACTAATTTTATTTTACTGTGCTATATATTTTTCTTATCTTACACATGCTATATAATACACAATAAAAAATTAATATAATAGGATTAGATAAAATATTTCCAGCAGCTGTTTTTGCAGAAGATTGACCATCTAGAGACTGATTTCTAAAACTTCCTCCACCTCGATGATCCTGACCTACTAGACCATTCATCATCTTTTCCTTCTAATTGACCTTGCTGATGCTTAAAGAGACTGTCACCAGATTATAAATGCCTGATCTCCTACATAGGTTGTCAAATCTTTTAAAAAAAACTTGGTAATGTTACAACATATTTTTGGATAACTAGATCTAAATAGTGGGACAGGTGACAAGTGGGTGACTGTATTCCGGAGATGATTGGTATTCCCGGAGGATTTTTGGCATCTCTATGAATTTTTGGTAAATGATAATAGAATGGTAAATTGATATTTTTCCTTCTTAGATAATTTCTTTCATTTTTATTTAAGATTTTATCTATAAAACCTTGATATATCAATAGTTTAAGGAGCTTATTGATATCTTCAATGGGATTATGGTCAAGACAAATGTAGTAATTCGTATCTGACAATTTTTAATGCTTCATTATAATAATCTATAGTGTTCTGAATCACTGTACCTCCAGCCTTGTCAGCAGATCGTATAATAATCGATTTTTGTTCTCTGAGATTTTTTAAGGCACGTTTTTTATTAATGGACAAATTATTTTTACGTGGAGCTTTGTATGACTCGAGATTTTCCAGATCTCTGCCTACTAAATGTTGAAAAGTATTAATAAAATTGCCCTGATGGGCTAAAAGAACATTTGGATGGTGCTTTTAGGTTTGTATGTTTAAAAGTAGAAGATATTTCGCACTGTTGATCATTGTTTTATATCCACATGGCTTTTTCCATCATCCCAACTTATAGGATGTTAATTGGAAATGCCTCTGGAGTGAGTTTCCTAGTAAAAAACTATGTAAATCAATAAATAGGGTGAAACCATTTGTACCGGCAGTTGGACAAAGATTTCAGATTTAATCCGAAAGATTAAAAATAGACATGGAAGGAATAAGGGGAGGAGGGGAGACTTTTGTTACTCCCTTTTTTATTTTTGCCTCCCCGGGTTCCTCTAATGTTTTTTTCTGGCGAAAAAAATTGCTTCTGGTCGTTTATTGGGGGGTTTAAAACGGGTAGAATCCCTAAAAAAGAGGTGTTGGCTAGAGGAGAAACAATATCTCCTAAAGTTATATTGCATATTGCAGGGGTTAAGAAAGGAACCGACATTGGAACCAGCTTGTGTGTTCTCTATAGTAGTCATGACTGATGGAGAAGTGTTTTCCTTAGATTTACCACTATCATCACAATTGATGTTGATCACAGTATTGGATAATAAGTCATCACAGGTGTTATGTATTGTTAAAATAGATAAATTCAAATTTTTTGTTTGGAGAAATATCTGCCTGATCATTCAATGTTTTGGAATTATGAATGGCGGTAGAGTTAATGTCTATTTTATTACTTACCCCGACAACATTAGTCGCTTTTGTTAGTTTTTTAATTATTCGATCTTGTAGATTTACTATTCAAAAATAGTCTTTGATTTATTATATGCCATTCTTAGATCTTTATTTGTATTTTAGTAGTTGAGTTGGCATTACACGTTGCTGAATGTTTTTCAAAGTGTCCGTTCGTTTAACTTGAACCTGTGGTTTACTCCAAGATCTGATCAGAAAGGTAGTCTAATCTATCTCTAGCCAATTTGATTGCCTTTTTCTCTATAAGCTCTTGTTCCGATTTTAATATACGGTTAGTAATATTGTGATTGATGTGGAAGTCATGATGTGAAGAATACGGTTTGAGTGATTCTATGATATTTTCTGTTTTACATGTTAATATTTCACATTCTTGCCTTTTTAATAAGAAATCTATTCATCATCCCCCTTGTACGTTCCTCCATAAAAAAAACTCCCAATCCGTAGTAAAAATTGGGTCATCCTTGAAAGTAGACAAAAAAGGCATGCGTAAACCCCTCCGGAGATATTTTTTCAGACAAATAGATAGTTAAAAATATCACATCGATATGGTGTTGCATTTCAACTTTAGAAAAATCTTTCAACTCCTTAAATAAATCAGACATGAGTTTCGTATCCTCATTACTAAAGATGGATACAGAAATATTCTCAGGAGGATTAAATATAGTACTTGCTGTTAGTTTTTGGACCAATTTGTCTCGGGATTCCTTCCTGTGTAGAAAATGATCCATTTCGAAAAGGTCCTCAAATAGATGTAGAAACGACCAAGATGTTGTAGAAATCGCTTTGAGTAATGTCCAGCAAACGTTTTGCTGCTTTGTTTTAGGGCCTATTCAGGTACAAATCGTGGATTCTAACGTGAGAAGGATCCACCTGAGATAATCACGCTGTAGAGAAAGATAAAGACAAAGCGCACATCGTGCATGAACCTGTGTATACTAGAGAAAGGAAGAGATTGTCAATTATGCTGACCTGATCGTGTTATGCTGGGAGCATAACATCCAAAAATACGTGTCCAAGTCGCAGTTGTATAAACCAGTTTCCGATCCGGAGATTTAAGAACAAACTCAGCTGTGTAAATCCAGGAGGTGAGCGAGGGTAAAAAGGGCGGAAAATCCAAGGGCGCAGCCGTGTAGAAGACTTTTATTTGTGCATAAAACCTTTTTGAGGTTTTTCAGACCCAAGGAGTGCTCAATTTTTTTTTAAAAGATTTGACAACTTTTCGTCAACTACGTTTAATACCTTCAAAAAACAATCCACTTGTAAAGGATCTGCCAGGCACAGCTTCTGTATCAACGCCCATAGGTAATCAGTCTGCACCTGCTTCTATGTCTGTGAGACTGACTCCATCTTCCACCACTCAGGATGGCAGGCTTAGGAGTGGGAGAGCCTGGCCAGACGGAGCTAGCTCCCACCCTCTGTCTATTTATACCTGCCTTTCCTGTTGCTCCTTGCTTGTGATTCTTCTCTGTTGGTTTCCTGGCCCTGCTGCAGCTTCTTGAACTATTTGTCCCTGCTTCATATTGACCCTGGCTTACTGACTACTCTCCTGCTCTGCGTTTGGTACCTCGTACACTCCTGGTTTGACTCGGCTGGTTTACTACTCTTGTTGCTCACGGTGTTGCCGTGGGCAACTGCCCCGTTTCCCTTAGCTTCTGTGTACCCTTGTCTGTCGTGCACTTATTGAGCGTAGGGACCGTCGCCCAGTTGTACCCCGTCGCCTAGGGCGGGTCGTTGCAAGTAGGCAGGGACTGAGTTGCGGGTAGATTAGGGCTCACTTGTCTTTTTCCCTACCCCCGTCATTACACCACTTCTGATCCCTTTAGATGTAAGTGCATTATACAGCAACATTGAGCACTCCTTGGGTCTGAAAAACCTCAATGTTTTATGTACAAAAAAGTTCTCTTCTACACGGCTGCGCCCTTAGATTTTCCGCCCTTTTTAACCTCTCTCACCTCCTTGATTTAGACAGCGGAGTTTGTTCCTAAATCTCCGGATCGGAAACTGGGCTGCAACTGGTTGATAAAACTGCGACTTGGACACGTATTTTTGGATGTTATGCTCCCAGCATAACACTATCAGGTCAGCATAATTGACAATCTCTTCCTTTCTCTTGTATACACAGGTTCATGCACGCTTTGGATGTGCGCTTTGTTTTTATCTTTCTCTATTGCGTGATTATTTCCTACATAATCTGATCGGCGCTGTAATGTAGTTAACAGTGGTTAACTTAGACCGCTATCCACATTTTGGTTGCTAGTTCAGTGGATGTTATTTAAATGCAAAATCGGTATGTTGTAACTCATCAATTGTCACGATCCGCCCCCCCCCCCCCAGTAGTTACTGGCACTACATCTTGTTGTCTTCCACCTACTGGAGTTGGTGATGTATCAATGCATGTGATTTTTCTTTACACCATAACCATTTATTCACCGTAAATCTGTAGGTCTTAAGCTAAAATGATCCTTTTAAAGGTAAAATGATTCCAGTCAGAGCAGTAACTCCACTTTGTAAAGCCGGAGCGATCATGATTTTAAAGTTTGTAGAATATTCCATTAGTATTTCTATACCTGCTCTTGCTGCCTGTGATTCCTGCTCACTATGTATTAGATCAGTAGCAGTAGTACCACCCTATTACGCAGCACTATACAATTTAGAGGGAACATGAACGGACCATATCAGACGTTACATAGTGACAAAGCTAATTTACAATTCAAACAAGAGGTGATGACACTGCTCGCAAGAGCTTACAATCTATGAGGAAATAAGGGAGTCACAAAATCTAAGTGTTTTAGTATGATGGTCCCCCAATCGTTTATACACATGGGGTGGTACACCTAAAGCTGCATGAGCCGGTCACCAGCCAGTGTCAGTGTATGACGGACATGAAGTGAAGGAGTGTTCTGATGACTAATGGAGCCATGGGAAGGACTCTGATTAGGGAATGTTATAGGCCTGTCTAAATAGATGTGTTTTCAGGGAACGTTTAAAACTCTGGATATTGGGGAATTAATCTGATTGTCTATGATTGGCACATTCCAGAGGTCGGGTGCAGCACGAGAAAAATCCTGGAGATGGGAAAACAGGAGAGATCGTCGTAATTCGACAAGAATTTTAACCACATACGCAGGTCGTCCTTCAAGGCAGCCGGATGAAGTGATGAGGTTGCTTAACACCCGCCGTAGCCAGTGATAGACGACGCGAAAAAACTCTACCCATGGGGAATATCCTACAAGCAAAAGCGAATTTACCCAAAAGGGATTGTAAGTCCTTCAACGTCACTTTCTTTACCTTAATACATGAAACTATACAGTCCTGTGCCGGGCTAATTTGTCCTGTGGTAAACGAAATCATTTTTTCGGTGTCAATCATGATACCTAGAAAAGACAAGGAAGTAGAGGGACCTTCCGTCTTGTCCTCTGCCAACGGGACCCCGAACAGGGACATAAAATAACGAAAACAGTCTAACGTAGAACGACAAACCGGCGAATCAACTGGGCCAACGTACAAGAAATCGAGATAATGCAATACCGCAGCATTACCTGATTCCGACCTCACCACCCATTCGAGAAAAGTGCTAAACATCTCGAAATAGCGGCAAGCTATGGAACACCCCATTGGTAAACAAAGATCAACATAATATAGCCCATCCAATTGACAACCAAGCAGGTGAAAACAGTCAGGATGTACTGGGTGGAGACGGAAAGCTGATTCAATATCTGACTTGGCCAGCAGGGCACCCTGGCCCTGCTTTTGATACTACTTGGACGGCCCAGTCAAAAGACATGTGTAATGTCCGTGGCTGCGGGCTGTCAGCTCCAGCCTCCCGCTGACAGCCGCAGCAACGAGTCGGCAAGCGCTGGCCCCAGCCTCCTCCTCAGGAGACTCCAGCGCTTGCATCCACTCACCTCCGCCGGAGCCCGCAGGATGCGCGCACACGCTCGTCCCCGCTCTTAAAGGGGCAGCACGCGCACCGGACATCTTGAATGACCTTTGACGCGTGAGTACCCTGGGTGATAAGAGGGGTCCAGCCCCCAAGTTTGATGCCTGAGCGTTGTTAGTTTTCCCAGTCTGTCTTGCAAAAGGTCCCTTAGTGTTTCCCGTTCCTGTTGTTACCCGTACCTTGTTCCCCATTCCTGTTTCCCGTGCTTTGCCCTAGTATCAAGTCGTGCCACGTCCTGTGTCGTCTTCCACGTCCTGTGTCGTCTGCCACGTCCTGTGTCATCTGCCACGTCCGGAGGAATCCGCCACGTCCTGTGTCATCTGCCACGTCTGGAGGAATCCACCACGTCTGGCGCAACTTGCGGCTCCTGTGTCATCCGCCACGTTTGGCACCATCTGCTGCACCCATCTCATCTGTGCCAGAGCTGCGGCCACCATCTGGACTATTCAGGTACCGTTGTGCGGGACATTGTATTTCTGGGGTGTCCTGTTTGGCCAGCTGCCTCCCCGCTGCGGCGGTACGGCCTAGTGGGTCCACTAACCCGCTTCGTGACAACATGTAAGACACAGCCGCCTCCTCCTTAGGTATACCATCATTGATCGAATTACCCTCAGGGAAAGACATGATGGATGAGTCTATATTTGCCGAGTTCTTTCTTGGGGACCACCCCCAAAGGAGAAATCCGAAGATTCTCCAAAGGTGGGGAGGTGAAAGTACCAGCGACGCGGCCCAGGCAAACCACTTTATCCAACTTTTCCTGTACCACTGAGGGGAATTCCGTAACAGATTTGAAATTTGTGGCAAAAACAACCGCCGCTTGCTTAACGTGCGGAATATAAAAACCATTTGCAAAACCTTCAATTAGCATTACGGCTTCCTCGGTCCTGTGATACCTGTCCAGCCATGGGCGCATCTTTGTGACGCTCACTGGTGTCCCTCTGGCTTTCCTGAAGGCACAAGTCTGGCAGGCATCTTCCCCTTTTTGAAACAGTGCAAGGCTGTATGCGAACCACCGCAGAATGAACATTCGTGCTTAAATTTACATGAGTTAAAGAACCTGCAATGACCCTCATTAAAGAGCCAGCACGCTCCGGGACGTCTCCCCACCACTGCGGACTGTCCGTAATGTCCCGCAGCGGCGGATGACTGAACGGAGTTAGACGGTTTTCGAGACAACATAAGTTGAATCCAAACATCCATAGCCTTTGAAGACCAGCCGACCTCCGGCCTCCGCGCCAGACGTCGTCTGAATTCCTCATCGTATCTCCACCAAGCTGTACCACCATGCAATTTATAAGCATAATATATCGTATCCAAATATGTAAACAACTCAAAACTTTTTTCCGGGTGCTTTTTGCTAAACACACTCGCTAAAACAGCAAAAGCTTGCACCCAATTCCCAAATGTTTTAGCCACTTTAGGCTTTTTATCCTCAGTTTTCTCAAACAGTCTCTCCTTATCCACTGTTAACTGTTCCGGGGACAATAATGTCCATATATCCACCAATTCACATTTCTCCACTTTTTTTCCATTGTGTCAGAGGACAAATGCATCCCCAAGGGGGAGATGCCACAAAAATAAGAATCCCGAAATAATAAACCCGGATTAGCCGGGGCCAGCTCAGGCGGTGCAATTGGCGCCCCTGGAGAATGCACTGAGTGGCTAGGACCCTCCATTTTAGCCAACATACATTTTAAAATATCCAACATTTCACCCCGCCATTCAAGGCGGCCTTACCCCAAGCTGGAACGCAGAACAACTCACCAGTCATATGCGTCGAGGGAAGTGCGTCAGGAGTCGACACGGTAGGCAGCGGAGGTAACCGCAGCAGCAGGTGCAGATGGATGTCTCTCCTGCCCTCGGTCGTGTGACCGCCTGCTCCGCCCATGTCTCCGGCTCCTATGTGAACACCTTGTAAAGCGACTGTCCCTACTGCTCACAGACTATGACGATGAATGGTGACCAGCCCAGCCCCTGCGGGAACGTCTTCTACTATGCTTGCTCCTGGAATGGCGTCTGTAAACGCTCCGGCGTTCCCCGCTACGAGAACGCCCAGGTGATCGACTGCGCCTCCTACGCCTATTATCTAAGCAGCGAGTCGACCCAGCCACAGATGGGGAAATGCTACGCCCGCCACGGGGCCCATCTCTCTGGCATGATACATGGGCCCTGTGACGCTGTCCAGCAATGGGGACCTGAACGCCATCCGTAGGCGTGCCTGACACGCAATCAAAAAGCTCATCCGAGCTGTGAAAGGCCTGAGAGCCAAGCTCCACTTGGGGAAACTACATCACTATAGATTCTTCCCTGTTGAGCCTGCAATTCCGACACTAGGTGGCAGTGTTGCTGCATTTACTGTGGGAAGCTGTAGTGTAGGGGAAGGAGGAGCTGTTTTACGCCCGAACCATCGAGCTAAACAACCTGGTGGCCTGGTGACTGGCTCTGTAGCGGCCTCTAAAGCCACCCCACTATCCATAATCTGTGTACTAGCAGCAGGGGAACTTGCCCTAGCAATCCCCTGCTGCCCTGAATGCCGCTCTGCTGCTAATGCAGAGCGGTCACGTGACAGGGCTCCCCCAGCTACTGGAGCTGTACTAGGCAGCGCCTGGGGGTTTATAGATGGAGCTCTGCCTCTCTGACGAGGCAGAGCAGGAGAGGGACTCAGACGGGAGTGGGGACGGCAGCGCCGTGCCTGCCTACCTGTTGGACGCCCAGCGACATCAGACTGCTAATCAGGGGGAGACAAGCAGAGAGGAGAGCCATCCAGCTCCCTCCCTCTCAATCTTCTCCTTCAGGAGTGCCATCAACGCTGCGTCCGCCATGCTACTACTCTAACAAGGTTAGTAGGACAATCTCTAGAGTTACTTCCACGATCCAAAGGGGGGTCCAAGAGGAAGCAACTCCCCCCCCCCCCCCCGTGTAGCATAATTTATATGGGTGGGAGGGCCCACCCAGGATACTCCCAACAACCCCACCCTACCTAGGGGATAAGCCAGATGGGTAAATCCCTTAAGGGGACGTACCCTATAGTCACCAGCTCCCAAGCCTAAACAGCATGGGAGCTGTGAGTCTGTTGGGCGGTAGTGGAGCAGGAATTGCTATCTGGCAAAAAAAACACGACCATATGGCTTGGCGAGGATTTAATCGTTGTGCAGACTGTATGTACGTGAGATTCTTGTGATCCTTATAAATGACAGGATGAATCGCGCCCTCCAGTAAGTGTCTCCACTCCTCTAATACCAACTTGATAGCCAGCAATTCCCGATCCCTAATGGAGTAGTTGCGCTCTGCAGAAGAGCATAATTTGGAATGGAAACCACAAGCCACCATCTTGCCCTTGGAGTTTCTTTGTAACCGCAATGCTCCAGCACCAACGGAAGACGCATCCACCTCCATATAGAACTGTCGAGGGCGTCAGGATGAATAAGAACTGAGGTGAAAGCGCTCTTCAGGCTGGTAAATGCTGACACTGCCTCTGGTGGCCAAACCTTTGCATTCACCCTCTTAGCGAGGGCAGAGATTGGAGCAGTCAGACGTGAAGTTTGGAATAAATAACTGACAGATGTTTACGAAACCCAAAAATCGTTGTGTAGACCGAAGACCCTGTGGATGTGGCCACTCTAAGAAGGACTTCACTTTTCTCTGGATCCATCTAGTGTCCACGATCGAAGATCATGTAGCCCAGGAAGGGAAGTTTTTCACTCTCGCACACATTTCAATTTTTGCATATATGTGATTCCCCCTTAACAGCAACAGAATTTGGTGAACATGCTTCCAATGCATGAGATCGGGTCAGTCAGGATGTTGTCCAAATAGACCACCACACAGATGTACAGAAGATCCTGTAAGCAGGGGCGTAACTAGGGAAGACTGGGCCCCATAGCAAACTTTTGACTGAGCCCCCCCCCCCCCCCCCGGTAACCAACGGCGCCACAACTCCCGCCTTCCCGACAATGAACACTTATCAGTTCTGTGTGCCAAGTGTACTCTTATTAACCTTTTAGTTACAGGGTTACAAATAATGTAACAAACAGTTAAAGTTAAGCACTGATATTATAAAACATTTATCACTTAATTATGTTATTTCATAGTTAATTTTTTTTTTAAAAACTGACCTGAAACTCCAAGCACTGGGACACGAAAGTCTTGTTTCCATCTGTTCTTGCTAACTTTTGAAGTGTAAAAGTACAACCTAAAGGCCAAAAAAGATAAGCTATGAAAATGTATTTTAACATCGCAGTATAACATTCACTTAAAGGTCATTCAACAAAACTTACTTAGAACTGTAAGGAGTAGAGAACTTGTTTTCATCTCTTGAAAGATGTGTAACTGTTTCCAACTTTTAAAATGCACAAGTGCCAAAACGAAGCAATAAAAGTCTGAAAAAATAAGAAAAGAGTAAATGTTAATAATCTGTATGCATGTGCTAGTCTGTTTTTTTTTTTTTTTCCAAAAATGATTGCAGTATTATAACAATGAATTATCAATTTGTAAACTTACATTAACAAAACCAGAACTTGAAATGAATCGTAACAGGATCGATCATCCTAGAAAAAAAACAACATTTATTTGAGGTTTGCGATTCTAAGTTTGGTATTTTAAGACTGCTACTACTACTGTACCAGTGCTAAGGGATGAATATACAGTGGAACCTATCCAAAAGACCACCTTTTTTTGAGTAGACCACCTCCTTATCTAGACCAGATCCCTTTTCTGACAGATTTTCAATTCCATCGTATACTGGCCATCTTCCTTTAAAAAGTCAACCCCCTAGAAGAATACTTTTCAATACTATTTTAAGTGTCGTCTCCAAAAGGTTCCACTGTATCTCTACAACCCTGGCATTGTGCATAAAGTGACGCTCCTTCAGGAGTGTTACTTAAAATCAAACATGCATGAAACTGTGTTAGTAAAACTGTTTTAGTTTAAGGGTATGTGCACACGTAGTGACCAAAAAGTCTGAAAATACGGTGCTGGTTTCAAGGGAAAACGGCCCCTGATTTTCAGACATTTTTTGAGCAACTCACGTTTTTGGCGGCGTTTTTCACGTCCGTTTTTGGAGCTGTTTTCATTGGAGTCTATGAGAAAACGGCTCCAAAAACGTCCAAAGAAGTGTCCCGCATATAATGTATAGAAGTGCCCTGCATATAATGTATATAAGTGTCCCGCATGTAATGTATATAAGTGTCCCGCATGTAATGTATATAAGTGTCCCGCATATAATGTATATAAGTGTCCCGCATATAATGTATATAAGTGTCCCGCATATAATGTATATAAGTGTCCTGCATATAATGTATATAAGTGTCCCGCATGTAATGTATATAAGTGTCCCGCATATAATGTATATAAGTGTCCCGCATGTAATGTATATAAGTGTCCTGCATATAATGTATATAAGTGTCCCGCATATAATGTATAGAAGTGTCCCGCATATAATGTATAGAAGTGTCCTGCATATAATGTATATGTGTCCCGCATATAATGTATATAAGTGTCCCGCATATAATGTATATAAGTGTCCCGCATGTAATGTATATAAGTGTCCCGCATATAATGTATATAAGTGTCCAGCATATAATGTATATAAGTGTCCTGCATATAATGTATATAAGTGTCCCGCATATAATGTATATAAGTGTCCTGCATATAATGTATATAAGTGTCCTGCATATAATGTATAGAAGTGTCCCGCATATAATGTATAGAAGTGTCCCGCATATAATGTATATAAGTGTCCCGCATATAATGTATATAAGTGTCCCGCATATAATGTATATAAGTGTCCCGCATATAATGTATATAAGTGTCCTGCATATAATGTATATAAGTGTCCCGCATATAATGTATAGAAGTGTCCCGCATATAATGTATAGAAGTGTCCTGCATATAATGTATATGTGTCCCGCATATAATGTATATAAGTGTCCCGCATATAATGTATAGAAGTGTCCCGCATATAATGTATAGAAGTGTCCTGCATATAATGTATATAAGTGTCCTGCATATAATGTATATAAGTGTCCCGCATATAATGTATAGAAGTGTCCCGCATATAATGTATAGAAGTGTCCTGCATATAATGTATATAAGTGTCCCGCATGTAATGTATATAAGTGTCCCGCATATAATGTATAGAAGTGCCCTGCATATAATGTATATGTGTCCCGCATATAATGTATATAAGTGTCCCGCATATAATGTATATAAGTGTCCCGCATATAATGTATAGAAGTGCCCTGCATATAATGTATAGAAGTGTCCTGCATATAATGTATATAAGTGTCCCACATATAATGTATATAAGTGTCCCGCATATAATGTATATAAGTGTATATAAGTGTCCTGCATATAATGTATATAAGTGTCCTGCATATAATGTATATAAGTGTCCCGCATATAATGTATAGAAGTGTCCCGCATATAATGTATAGAAGTGTCCCGCATATAATGTATATTAGTGTCCCGCATATAATGTATAGAAGTGCCCTGCATATAATGTATATAAGTGTCCTGCATATAATGTATATAAGTGTCCTGCATATAATGTATATAAGTGCCCTGCATATAATGTATATAAGTGTCCCGCATATAATGTATGTAAGTGTCCTGCATATAATGTATATAAGTGCCCTGCATATAATGTATATAAGTGTCCCGCATATAATGTATATAAGTGTCCCGCATATAATGTATATAAGTGTCCCACATGTAATGTATATAAGTGTCCCACATGTAATGTATATAAGTGTCCCACATGTAATGTATATAAGTGTCCCGCATATAATGTATATAAGTGTCCCGCATATAATGTATATAAGTGTCCTGCATATAATGTATATAAGTGTCCTGCATATAATGTATATAAGTGTCCTGCATATAATGTATATAAGTGTCCTGCATATAATGTATAGAAGTGTCCCGCATATAATGTATAGAAGTGTCCCGCATGTAATGTATAGAAGTGTCCCGCATATAATGTATATAAGTGCCCCGCATATAATGTATATAAGTGTCCCGCATATAATGTATAGAAGTGTCCCACATATAATGTATATAAGTGTCCCACATATAATGTATATAAGTGTCCCGCATATAATGTATATAAGTGTCCCGCATATAATGTGTATAAGTGTCCCGCATATAATGTATATTAGTGTCCCGCATATAATGTATATTAGTGTCCCGCATATAATGTATAGAAGTGTCCCGCATGTAATGTGTACAAGTGTCCCGCATGTAATGTGTACAAGTGTCCCGCATGTAATGTGTACAAGTGTCCCGCATGTAATGTGTACAAGTGTCCGGCATGTAATGTGTACAAGTGTCCGGCATGTAATGTGTACAAGTGTCCGGCATGTAATGTGTACAAGTGTCCGGCATGTAATGTATACAAGTGTCCGGCATGTAATGTATACAAGTGTCCGGCATGTAATGTATACAAGTGTCCGGCATGTAATGTATACAAGTGTCCGGCATGTAATGTATACAAGTGTCCGGCATGTAATGTATACAAGTGTCCGGCATGTAATGTATACAAGTGTCCCGCATGTAATGTATACAAGTGTCCCGCATTTCTTTTGACGAGGCTGTATTTTTACGCGTCGTCGTTTGACAGCTGTCAAACGACGACGCGTAAATGACAGGTCGTCGGCACAGTACGTCGGCAAACCCATTCAAATTAATGGGCAGATGTTTGCCGACGTATTGTAGCCCTATTTTCAGACGTAAAACGAGGCATAATTCGCCTAGTTTACGCCTGAAAATAGGTTGTGTGAACACAGCCTAACAGGAAACCATTTAACTGTTGAAAGTCCAAACCCCCCCAACTCCCAAAGAACTTTACACTTACGTAGAAGACCGTTTCTTACAAGGCGCGCCTGCGTGCCTTGACTTCGGCACAGGTGTTCACAATGCTGACTATGTCTAGTTTCCTAGCTCTCATTTTCAGTGCTCAGTACTGCAAGCCCAGAAAGCCTTTGTTCTGACCTAGTACTCCTCAAGTAGTTTATCAATTTTAGCTCGGAAAATGATCTTTCGGCACTTGCTACTGTCACAGGTAATGTTAAGAATAGTAGCAAGGCTACGCACACATCAGGCAGTGTAGATGAAAGGGCACTGTTGTCTACCAATAGGAGGTGAGCGAGGTCACTGACGGAGGATGAATTGTGAATCTCTTCACCTAATGCAGACCGAAAACTAAGCAGTTGCCCAGGAAAAGCAGGTGATAAATCCTCCTTCTTGCAGATTTGTATACATCATCATCAGATGCAGATGAAAGCGTTGCAGGCTGAATTATGTTAAATCGACCAAGAACCTGATAAAGTCCCTTAAATCTGTTTAGAAGCTGAGATGTTATAATATCTAAACATGGGAAAAAAACTAACTTTAAAATGTTTTCAGCATCCTTAAATCTCTCAACTGCCAATTCATCAAAATGACGCTTGACTTTGGGGATCCGTTTCTTTTCAAATTGCGGTGAAATGCCCCACCGTTGTGCAAGTGACGCTGCGGTTTGTTTTGCTTCCTCAAACTGATTCCTGTATTGACCAAGACTCTCTGCAACGTTCTTAATTAAACTTGACGCCTTGGACAAATCGGTGTTTTTTGTTTGCAAAACTTTTGAAACTGCATTCACCATTTCCAAAATTTTAGTTTGAAGTACAACTCAAAATATAAATTTAAATGACTGCATTTTTTGTTTAATAGATCCAGCCTCTTCTCTCTCTTTTGGTTTTGATGAGGTAACCATGATCTTTGACATCCATAAAACGGAAACGTAAAGCAAGCAGGGATTCATAGCGTGATGGCCAACGTGTAGGGCACAAACCGCATTTTGCTCTTTTTCTAAAACGCGTGCCTGCACTCCTGAGTATATGCCAGTCATTGTTGCCGCTCCATCGTACCCCTGGCCACGACACTTATTTCATGTTAGGTCTTTGCTCTCTATACAGGCAATTCTATCACTTTCTATGCCTGCAGCGCTCTGATCTTTCCCAGCATGAAATCCCAGAACCATTTCATGTATTTTTACACTGGTTGCTCTCCTGTTCTCATCTCTGCCAATGGCAACATATCGGAAAACCCGGCTTAGCTGATCAACTATTGAGATGTCCTGAGTCGTGTCCATGATGATGGAGTAAAATTGTGCCTCTTGAATTTCTGAGACTATTTCCTTTTGTAGTTTTTTAGAAAGAATTTGTATTTCATTTTGGATTTTTGGGCTCAGATATTTAATGGATCTTTGTGGCATTTGAATCGGTTCTTTCAGAACTGGATCATCGTCTGCCAGAAGCTGAATAATTGAGAGAAAATTCCCATTATTAAATTCCCCTAAATGCTCTCGGTGACCACGAAATGGTAGATTGGCCAATGACCTTGTTAATGTGACCTTTACAATTCTTTGGAGAACTTGCCTCAAAATTATTTTCCTGCCTGATTTGCCTTTCATTTTCCTCATCTATAGTGCCCTTTTTCCTCCAGTGGTCATATCCATACAGGCTTCAATGTCAGCATTTGAGGTCTCGTGACTTTGTATTTTTGTTGTTAAGCTCTTCCACTTATTAATTCCTTTCGCCCAGGCTGGTTCAAAACCCTGCTTTATCCGATCGCCAAAAAGCCAGCATGGTTCACAATACACAGCATTCAGTTTGGGGGAATAGCACAGCCACGTGACAGGGATTTTAAGTCCTGTTTGTGTGATTCGGTCATAATATTTATCTGAAAAACATCTTTTATGTCTATCTCTAACAAATGGACCAGGGGGTCTGCAAGGGCCTTGGGAAATAATAAATCTTATTACATTTGGGTCAGTGATTGTTATAGGATAATTCGCCCTATCCGTGACATCCTTTTGAGAAGCAGTTCCCCAATCTAAAATATTGCTGGTAGATGTGATTGCAGTTTCACTAGGGTCAGTGGTCTGCATTGCCCCATCTGAGGTGGGGTTGATGGCTTGTAATAGGCTCATTTCACTGTCACTACTTTCTCCACCTATTAAAGTAGTTTCATCCACAAAACACTGGCTGTAGGGGGCGCACTCCTCCGCCTGGGTTGCTGCAACATTCACATTAGGAGCAAAACTTTCTGCACTTGCCTCCTCTGCAGCTGATACCATGGTAGTAGAGGGACCAGAGCTTCCACCCATGGCTTTAGGGGCTGAAAAGAAGCTACTAATTTTTAGGAATTTTTTTGACTCTTCAAATTCTCTTCCCTCCTCTTTTTACGTTTCTGAGCACCACTGACATGGTGATAAGTTGACATAGTGAAGGGAAACTGTGGGCTTTGCACCTTGTCTGAAAAAATAAATCACTATAAATGAATCTATTAAATCAGTGGGAGTTTACAGTCTAAAACCATAGTCTGTATTTACAGGGGTTATCCAGCCTTTCAAAATGAATCGCCTAGATGGGTGGAAGTCCGTCCTACTCTGCAACCCCACAGATCAGGTGGTTTAAGTCATGACGCCTGTACAAATTCTGCCGTCTCTTCAATGTTTATATCGGTTTCAGGCTGGAGCAATAATAATAGGCCAACACTTCAATACCGTGCAATGCCGGTATAAAAAGTACAAGGCTTGCAAGTATGAACCAGCCTGAAAACAATGTGAACATTGAAGAGGCTGTGGGGTGCTGAGAGCCGTCTCCAACCAGTCTAATGTTCATTGTCTATCCTACAGATAGACTATCATTTTTAAGAGGCTAGATATCTCACTTTGAATTGGTTAAAGGGGTTATGCCTACACAATGCAACCAACACAAGTCCTTCATTTTTACTCCCCACGTATAAGATATCTAACAATACATTCCTACATGTACAATACATTTAAAGAATAAAATAACTTGTCTCACATTCGACACTGATGTCAATTTGCCAGGTTTTTAGTAGAGGTCTGAGTGTTGTGACCCCAGCCAATAAGCTATTGATCACACAGGTTGGACCATTAAATTACACATTTGGATGTGACTCTACCTAAATGGCATACATACCCTAAATAGCCTTTAAGGAATGTTCACACGGCCAAATTACGGACGTAATTCGGGTGTTTTACGCCTGGAATTACGTCCGAAATTACGCTGCCATGATAACCATCGGATGAGCGGTCTGAGGGGCCTCTCTTTCTTAGGGCTTACATGCCGTGGTTGCTATTGACCGCAGCATCTAAGAGGTTAAACGCGCGGAATCAGAGTGATCTTGGATTATACCCGTTGCAGCGAGGCATCTGCTGTATCAAGGGCGTAGGTAAAGGCTCATAGGCCCTGATACAAAAGTCCTTCTTGGGGGGCCCCCCCCCCCAACTTATGACCGAAGGGCCGCAGCTTGCAGCTGCATCGCTAAGTCTCCTAAGTGACCCAACAATGCAGCACTAGCAGCCGGGGCGTCACTAAGGACTTAAAATGTCAGGGGCAATAGCCACAATTCATATCCACCAAAAAATGTGTGTGTATATATAGAGGCAGCATATCTATAGCACTACAACCACATAGCTATGGATAGGATTAGATACACAGCTCAGCAGTCAGTATCACACATGATGGGATTAGATACACAGCTCAGCAGTCAGTATCACACGATGGGATTAGATACACAGCTCAGCAGTCAGTATAGGACTCAGCTCACTGACATTGCGGCTTTTGTGCTGGACCAGGAAATGTAAGATAATAATTGCTTTGCTTTTTTATGTGTTACAAATTGTTTTTTTTTTACAGGTTTGATTGTCGCACTACGTCAATGACAGAGTTCTTTTTATTCTCAATAAAATGGTTAACAAGGGTTGTGTTTTTTTGTTTTTTTTTTATTTCAATAAAATATTTTTTCTATGTCCTTGCATTTTTTTAAACTTTATCACCACCTTACTGATGCCCGCCGGCTGATTGACAGAATCCATTACTAAGGGCGGGGCTTAATGTTAGCCGTGCAGAGGCGAACACTAACCCCCATTATTACTCGGGTACCGTGTGCCGGGAAGAGCCGGGTACGATCCAGTACCTGACCATCTGTAGCGGCGGTCGGGCACTGGGCCGGCAGCAGGCTGATATTATTAGGCTGGGAAAGGCCAACCATATTGGCACTTCCCACCCTGGTAATGCCAGGCTGCTGCTGCTGTGTTCTATCTGGCTGGTTATGAAAAATGGGGGGGTGCGGGGGATTTTTTTACCATTTAAAAAAAAAGGCTGTGGGGTCCCGGGGTCCCCCCCCATTTTCATAACCAGCCAGATACAACATAGCAGCAGCAGCCTGGCATTACCAGGGTGTGAAGGGCCACTGTATTTGGCCTTTCCAAGCCTAATAATGCCAGACTGCGGCCGCCCCAGTGCCCGACCATTGCTACAGATGGTCAGGTACTGGATCAAACCTGGCTCTTCCCAGCACCCCTGGTGGCAGTGGGTACTGGGGTAATAATGGGGGTTAGTGTTAGCCTCTGCATTGGCTAACACTAAGTCCCTCCTTAGTAATGAACACTGTCATTCAGCCAGTGGCCATTACTAAAGAGGTAGAAATGAAATGTTTAAAAAATAAAGACAGAAAAAATATTTTATTGAAATAAAACAAAAACGCACAACCCTCGTTAACCATTTTATTTAGAATAAAAAGTCGTTATCGAAGTAGTCCTGGAATCCGACGTAGTCCAACAACCGAATCTGTAAAAAAATCACAAACACAAAAAAAAAACCATTAGTAACACATGTGATAGGCTTAGATACAGGGCCCCAGCAGACAGTAATGTTTCACTTACCCTTCTCTTCGGCTCTGGGTGCACCAAAGGTCCTGACGCCATCGAGCGCTGCGACGTCAAGATGTGAAAAAGACGTCAGGACCAAAGCTGCGCTCGGGAACGAGGAGGGTAAGTATATTGCTACTATACTAACAGGGGTCCTTGTAGTTTATTACATAGGGCCCCGGTTACTATAGTAATTTATAATAGTCATGGCGCTTTGGGCAACGTGCCCACTGCCTTCTGGGCCAGGTCACAATTGTGACTATTGCGACCCCCTATAGCTACACTGTGACACTGGGCTGCAATATACAGCTGACACCTGCTGAGTATAGGGCCGCTCAGCCCGTTCCATACTTCCCCATGATGGCTGCTACGTACATGTACGTGGCATGTCGTTAGGGTGTTAAAGGGGTCCTATGGACATTTCTTATTGATGGTCTATCTGTATGATAGGTTATCAATATTAGATCGGCGGGGGTCGAACTCCCGGAACACCCGCCGATCAGCTTTTTTGGAGGGGCCGTAGTACTCGTCGCCTTGGTCTCTTCAGTGTTTACCAGGCACAACGCCGTACACATCGGTAGCAGCTGCGCCTGGGATTGCAGCTCAGTCCCGTTCACTTGAATGCAATCCCAGGCACAGTCGCCCCGTGTGTGTACGGTGTTGTGCTTGTTAACTGGGAAAAGTCAGACGAACGCTATGGTCCCATCAATCACGGACCCCCACTGATCTGATATTGATGGTCTATCCTAAGGATGGGCCATCAATATAAAATGCCCAGAGGACCCTTTCTTTAATGTAATGTGTGTGAAGTTTGAAGTTATATAACGTGGCAGAGGGCAGGGCCAGCCAGGCTTCAGTATATGTGTTAGGGGGAATTCACTGAGTTTTTTTCAGTATGCTTTTTGATGCGGAAAAACGTGTAAAAAAACAGACGGTAACGGATGCATCTTTTCCAGCGAGCGCTAAAACCACTCACGGGAACAAGCGACTTCCCCCTATCTCCGTGCGTTTACGTCTCTGACCTCCCATTGACAATAAGAGGCAGAGAAATTTGCCTGCGGCGCTCAATGTCCGCAGCCAAAAAACGCAGCAAAAAATACGGCAAACGGCGTGCAGGCATGTGAAAATCTGACTCAAAATTACAGAAGGAATTTTTAGGCAGATATTTCTGCCTGCAAAAAACTCTGTGTGAACAGGACCTTAAAGAGGCTCTGTCACCAGATTTTGCAACCCCTATCTGCTATTGCAGCAGATCGGCGCTGCAATGTAGATTACAGTAACGTTTTTATTTTTTAAAAACGAGCATTTTTGGCCAAGTTATGGCCATTTTTGTATTTATGCAAATGAGGCTTGCAAAAGTCCAAGTGGGTGTGTTGAAAAGTAAAAGTCCAACTGGGCGTGTATTATGTGCGTACATCGGGGCGTTTTTACTACTTTTACTAGCTGGGCGTTCTGACGAGAAGTATCATCCACTTCTCTTCAGAACGCCCAGCTTCTGGCAGATCACGCTGTGACGTCAATCACAGGTCCTGCATCGTGTCAGATGAGCGAGGACACATCGGCACCAGAGGCTACAGATGATTCTGCAGCAGCATCAGCGTTAGCAGGTATGTCGATGTAGCTACTTACCTGCAAACGCTGATGCTGCTGCAGAATCAACTGTAGCTTCTGGTGCCGATGTGTCCTCGCTCGTCTGACACGATGCAGGCAGAAAATGCATTTTTTGCTGTGTTTTTCTGCCCACGGCCCGATGGCCGAAAAACGTCACAAAAAACGCAACAAAAACGCGGGAAGTGTTCAAAATATGCCTCAAAATTCCAGAAGGTTTTCTACCTAAAAACTTTTCCCTTCTCCCATGAACTTTTTTATTTGATGTACATCATGTACCTGTCCTCTGCAGTCTGCACGTCCTCTGTCCTCCGCCCGTCCTATGGGATGCTAGTACTCCGGCAGTCCTGACTTTACTCCGGCAGTCCTGGCTCTTGACTGTACTGTCCTCCGCCCGAAGTCTCGCGTCGTTTGTTTAGCTCCGCCCCCCGTCCTCTCCCCTGCCTGAGCGCTCCTCCTACCACGTATCGCCGTCCTATTCCACTGTGTGGAGGACTATCAGTGGAGTGCACAGTGTGCAGTGAATATCACCCGGTGCCCCCCCCCCCGGATGCCTAGTGTCGTGATGCTACTACTAGGCATGAGGGGGCCCGTGCCTCCAGGCCTGGCACATAATGTAATATGCCTGACTGTCAGGGTGACACGGGCCCCCCCCATGCCCCGTAGCAGCTGCCACTGCTGCTACTGTGGTAGTTACGCCACTGATCACCAGTGACATAAATTCAAAGCCGTGCACTAGTACAATCAGGTACTTACTGTTTTTATCTTGGCCTTTTCACTAGCCAACCCTGCCAAGCATACCAAAGTTTAACTCGAACCTCTGTAGTAATGTGGAGGAACTACAGAGCATCGCATAGCCACCTGTAGGCTTTCAGGGCTCTTGCATTTCCACAGCCTATCCCTGACCCCAGGGCTCCTTTACAAGACTATGGAGCATTTTACAACCAGCTATGCGTCTCCTGAGCTCCCCTGTAATACCCTCCAGACAATACCTGACCCCAGGCCTCCACCATTACAACCAAGTCCTGGGGTCAGGGATAGGCTGTGGGATGCTCTTTAGTAGTGTGTAACAGCCTTGGAAGCCTTAGGTGGCTATGCAATGCTCTGTAGTAATGTGGGGGAACCCCAAGCTAAGTGTTAAGCTTTGTCATGCTTGTCAGTGTTGTGGCTGAGCTTGGAGGCCTCTTGCAGGCTGTAGAATGCTCTATAGTGTAATGGAGGCCTGGTGTCCGGTATGGGAGTGTGACGACAGGGAGCAGGGGCACAAACTCTTAAACATCAAAAGGCCAGAGCGCCTGCAGAGGGGACTGCCAGGAGTGGCAGCCGTTATTACAGGTACTGATGTGAGTGACGACCATCTCTGTACAACGCTGCAGAACATATCGCTATATAATTACATTAACTTGAGCTTTTAGTATCTGGTAAGTAAAACTCATGGACCTTATTTGGCTCACGGAGCCTCCCCAACTCCTGCTCTTACTGGTTTCCAGGGGTGTAGCGGCCCACGTTCTCTACGTACGATCGAGGTTTATTGCATGTGCTCGTAAGGTTTATATTGAAGGCTACAGGGACAATAAGACCTCACCTGCTCTGCTGATTGATGTGACAACATGTTTCCTTGGAGGTTCTTGAAGTATTGTGGAGGGCGTGCGATTATGAATTGTTTATGAATCTTTCATAGGGAGAGTTTGTACCTCCTAAAATTACATTTCTTTTTTTTTTTTTTTTAATTCGACCACCTTTTGAGTGTTCCAGTTTGTAGAAGGTGGTCATTTTATTGGGATAGCATGATGTATTGTTCCTTTTGAGTCTGTATTTGGGATTCAGGATGGGGCTAAGTCTGATGCCAAGATGCAATAGGGGTGAGTGGACTGTTCGAGGGTGTCCTGAGCAAGAAACCCTCATCTGTCCTAATGAGGCATTTGGAAAGGTGTCTTCATATCACAATCCCCTTTTAAATAATGGGTGTGATGGTTGCATAAGGGAAGACTAATAACCCTTTGTACCACACTCCGGGTATGTATTCCACTATTCCTGCAATATACAGTATTCTGAACTCCCCATTTAGATCTGGTATCCATATTTACCAGTTCACAATCCCTTTGTCTACAAGACTCCTGGCTTCCCTTTAGTTGAACTTTATTTTTTCATTTTCTGAAATTGCAGGTTTTTGTAGTTTGGTTGAGAAGACACATGTCCATGAAGTTCAACCAGGGTACATTTTATAATTGCTCCCCCTATTGATCCAAAGGAAGGCAAAAAAAATAAACCCATAAGGCATGAGACATTCTGCCCTAAAATAAAATTTCCTCCTTGATCCCGAATGGTGGTTAAACTGGATCAACCTTTAAATGAGACTTTTATACGTTGACATAAGTAGTGGTTCTTCCAAGAGAACCTTCGTTTTTTTTTTTTCTTTGTTTTTAAATCCATCTATTACGAAGGTGACCAGCTCTTCACCGCTCTTACAGTAAAGACTGCTTGTCTCCTCTAGAGTGTGACCTTGCCTCATTTACACGACAGTACTGCTCTGCCCAGCTCCTACTGTTCAAATCAATCCCATCCTTACTGTAGAACCTGTAGCTACCTGAGAAGTCGGCCCTGTCTTCTAATCTTCCTTTTGAGCCTTCAACCTACCTCTAACTTTGTCATTAATGTAAATGTGCACTATAACCACTGGGTACTCGCCAGCTCCTCGCTAACTGTCCACTCTAACTTCAATATGCCAAACCCAAGCACCCAGATGATGACCAACTTCTCAGTATTACCAGTCTTCAACACGTTGCCCAATTGCCTGGTGTTTCTTCTACTCCGGTTCCCTGGCTCTGAGGAAGTGTCGTACTTACTACAGTGCTACCCCATGAATGTACACCGCACCACTGATCTGCCAACTTGGCCAAACCTATTGGGATGTTCTATATCAGGAATAGACTGTCGTTCCTCATGCCTCTATCCCACCACCTTACTGTTACCCAACTAAACACCTTATCCTGAACCTGTGTGCTTCCTTCCCCCACCCCATCTGCGTCCAGTGAGCAGAGAACTTCTCTCCGTGTTGTCGATTGTCCGCATTGTTGATAGTTGCTCATTAAGATCTAGGATTTTGGTGTCCAGATAGGTGGTATACACACACCCAGCGCAGCAGTATGGTCCCTTTAAAGCATGTTTGGAAGGATGGCATACGTTTTGTAATATGTACACTTGGTAGCATTGTGACCTAGGAAGTTCCCTGCAGTGCTCCCGTTCTTGTCTTGTAATTTTGATGACCTTGATGACAAACCTAGGATGAATGTGAAAGACAGTGGTGTGTAGACTTTCTTTCAGTCCATTTTTTTTTTTTGTTTCCTGAGTTTGGAGAAAATTAAATGATGTCTATAGGTACCAAGCTGATCTGACCTCATGGTGGCCATTTGATTGTTCGCGTTTATTTGATTGATGTGCGAACATTGCAAGTTTTATCCGTTCCGTCAAATGAAAAATTGATTCTTCGGTCTTTGAGCTGAAAGCTGTGTAAGACCTCTATTATGACAGTAGTGGGACAAGTGTGGTAAATCTCTCATTAGTTGCTCATCGCTTAATATTTTTACCACCTGCTTATATGCTGCTGATGTTGACCTCCAACGGTGTGTTCGTTTAATAAAGGAGACTTTTGACTATTTGTATCATTTCCCTTTACTCCATTCCTAGTCCGTTACCTGTTTCCTATATAGTTTGCTTACCCTGTGCACATTGTGAACCATACAAACTCCAGTCCTTCACACCCCACAGAAGTAACATACAACCCCCACAGATACTTTAAATATATAAAAATACTCCTGACATAGAAGTGACAAAACAATATACGCTACATCAAGGTACATTACATAGACAACACAACCACATGCAGCCGCCTCCTTTTCCTACCTTCCCTGGGCACTTCACACATGCGACAAGTAATGTGTATATAATATAAACCCAAGTCCCCACCTTATACAGTCTCCTGGTACTACAGCCATAACCAAAGCCACATACAGCACTTGACTGTTAGTTTATGCATGAGTCTCTATATGTACATGTACTGTATGTGTATGTATATATATATATATATATATATATATATATATATATATATATATTCTCTATAATCCATATAAGATTCCTAGAATATCTCTGTGTAGACAAAGTCTTCTGTAATGTTATATAACTACACAGAAAGCACACATATGATATAACTTGGCTTGCTCCTGATAAGTGCTGATCATCCAGGGTTGGCAGGAAGAGAGACCCAGAACTTCACATGGCCTATATGTTCCTATCCCTCAGTTGACTCCCCCTTCAGACCTCCCATATACCTTCCAATGTGCGTCTGTATAGTGTAGGTAAATCTAATCCCAGTATGCTCTGCTGTCTCTACATCCAGTTTACAATGGCTCCTTCTTAGTCAGTCGCAGTGAATAATTTCAAAGTGTAACACGGTTTCCACATAATTGGGTCTCCATACTACAGATTTTTCTGTTGAATGGTAAATGATTAAACAATTACTCGTAACAGCGGAAGACACAAAGGTGCTATTAAAACTTTCCTCTTTATCCTCAAACCTTGGCATGATGGTCGTCTTGTGCATGGGGTAGAACATTTTTAGGTTTAGAAATGATCCAACCTGATGGGTTTGTAGAATCCATGTTGTTCAGGATCCCAGCGTCCTCTATCCACGGTCATCTGTGTTAGTGGCTGCATCTTCTTTTTCAGTTGTGTTGGTGGCTGAAGTTGTGAATGACCTAACTGGTGTGTTGTAGAGTTTCTTTAAAAAATTCTGTTCACCCTGATTTTTACATATTTCACATCAACACATATGTTCATTGATGCATCTTTATTCACCCAGATCAATTCTGGGTGTGGATGTAGAAGAAATACATAATTTCATGCTTTCGGTTGACAAAGAATAATTGTGTTCATGTACTATGTTTCCGTCTACATGGTGGAGACTTTCCTAAGGAAACCCAGTTGGAATAGCATTATCCTCCAGCCATCGTACATTTCTTTCTGAATTGTGCACGTAACAGTCTTGTTCAAAACACCATGTATTTTGCCTTCAATTGGTAGTGCCGGTTCATAAATATTGTCCAACGCTTGTCATCTTGAGCCAAAGGTTTTTCTTTTCAAGATTGCTGGGAATCACTTGCGTTATGACTCCTTTAGAGTAAGTTGCTCTATTGGTTCAGCTGTGACCAGCAGACGCTATGCAAGCCGGCATTTCTGTAAAAATAGAAGTACACCGATTATTGCAGGAACATTTCTTTTAAAAATGTGAAATTCATGTATTGTGAAGCTTGCATCTGATGTGAAATCCACAAGATGTATTTAGTGTGTGCAAAAATGTATATTTCTAAATTCTATAGATACGTTATTGGACTCCCTGCCTTCAGAAAACACAACAGACACTATAATGGGAAGATTTGGACATCTACTGTTAATAGTCCCACTAATGGTTTACCTTACAAATACTGTTGCTGAATGAGCAGTGATACCCAAAGGGATTACAAAGACTCCTGTGTGGTCCTGATATGGTCCGTGTGATTGGTCACCGCTTCAAGACATAACTTATGTAACACAATCTCACGGCTTCATAGTGCACTATACCGGTAATGTCTCCGGCATATGGACAATCAAATGAGTCAGAGGCACAGTCCACAAGGCATGAAGTGTCCTCATTGTCCAGTCTACATAGGGGATCATCAGGAGTCACCACAATCACACATGTAGGGTACAGATCAGAAAGTAGATCTAATTACCTCACTCCACCGTGGCAGGCTCAGCCGATAGGATGTTGCTGGTTGTAAATTGGTTGAATCTGTACCTATCAGAGCGTCACCTTGACAGTGGCCGACCTGGGGGTACAGCTGAACGTTGAGCCTTAAACATTGTGGGGTGTAGAATGTATTTTCTGAAGGTTTTAGTCACGCGTGAATTATCAGACCTATTAAACATTTTAACAATCCAGGCGCTGTCTGATAGTGGCATTTACAACAATTGTAGACAGTACGTTTAACTGAGCCATGAAGACCAGAAAAGTGTCCCACCCGGCAAGGGCTTTGCTGTTGGCGATGTTACGTTTCTGTGTAACAGTGTGGATTAAGTCCAGTATTTTAGAGTCCGGTATAACGGCCTTTATAAACCAATTCACCTTGGTCATTCCAGGCTGTAGTCTGCTCGGCTTGTGACATTTTACAGAGTACCAATTCAGCGTTTTTCTTATCTGTCATTTACAGGCAAACAATCCCACTAATCACAGGGTCGGCGCTGACCAAAGATTTCAACGGGTGAGCTTGTAAAGGTTGCGGCGTTGTTGGGTCAGATACATCAGGGGGCATTAAAGGGTTAAGCTCGTATTTTCCTGCTTAAGTTGTTTTGCATGTAATCAGTATTTCTGCAGCACGGTTGTATACATCTTTGATCTTTTTTGAATCTTCAGTTTTGTTTTTTTGTTTAAGTGTTTGGAGTGTAAACAAATTTGTGTTTCTCATTGTTCAAAGAATTTCTGTAAACTATCCAAATAGTGTTTAGGACCATGTAAATTTTTCTTTGCATATTCCATTATCGGTTAGTCAGTCCAGACAAGAGGTATAGGAAACCCCAGCAGGGAGCCAATAAAACTGCCCGATTGCTTCACATCGCGCTTACGTTTGCCAATTGAGCATTTCCTCTTCAGTGTTTTTTATAACATTACGCACTTTTCAGAATACCTACATGGATCGGTTTTAAGGGTATTTTGCCTTCCAGCACATTAAGCGCTATTGGGGGAATGTCAGGTGGGAAGAGCCCAGTTCTTAAACGGTACTCATCAGAAGTTTCTGCCCTTAAATCCACCAGTAAATAACCGTAGGACTTGTGTGACTCGTCTACAAAAGTCTCTAAAAAGAACAGACTTTCCAAGGTACGTTTGACGGGCTAAAGTTGTTTGTAGTTTGTCCCTGGGGCTCTTGATAAGCACCATATATTATGTTACTCTGTAATGTAGGTGGTAGGCAGTTCACCAGTCAGGTCACTTAGAAGATCGCCCAACGGCGCATTTCGGCATTATCCTATTTACCAGAGATGTCTCTCTACCATGACCCATACACTCAAATTTCAGCAGAGTCAAACATTGTACATCTCTAGGCGAGCAGAAGCTGTCATTTGTATTCCGCACTAAGCTAGGACACTTCCTTTCCTCCAACTGATCATGGCTGTCCCGTCATCTGAAATCCAATGAAGACCCCTCGTATTGTATTAAAAATGTGTAGCAGAAAGCCCCTCCGGATTGGTCACCAGAGTTGTGTTTAGTAAATTAGCCACCTGACCATTTCCCCACAGAGTTTAGAAACCATTCTGCAATCTGTCTCTTGGCTGGATTAACCTCTATTTTACTTGCTCAGCCTAATGCCCTCCTTTGCTTCCAATACATTAATATATTGTATGTTTTTGCATCTGTAAACCATGAGGGATAATCTGAAGCCGCCTGTTTATCCCTGAGATGCACTTTAATGTAAACTTCAAACAACTGAGTTGTCGAATGTTCAAAGAGCCAAATTTCACAAAGCGTGTAACGTTTCTTTAAGGCCGTTTGTATATTAATAGTGCACCAAGTACCTGTCCGTGACTGCTCGTCTGTGATTGCACGGGATCGTCTGTTCATTAGTGGCGCAAGGAGAACAGTAGTTTGTTGTTGATTCTAACAGGCAGGACCGGAACGTATAAACCTTCCGGCCGGTAAACTTAGTAGACGTCAAAGGCTTAAAATCATAAATAACTGGATGGCCGTCGCGGTGCTGCTTAGCCTTAACGTAGGGGTACAAGCTGGTGCAGTCATAGTGGTGTAGATGCTCACCAGGGACAGTTTTGAGGTAAAATTTGATGGCGTTTGTACCACCGCCATAAAGAGCATCACGGGGGTTCATGGGATGCAGGGTTATATTATTCCCCCCCACCAAGAAGAAAAACTTGTTCATGTCTAACATACTATCCCAGTCATGTTCCCATATTTCACACCTCATGATCGTTCCTTTTAAGAAACTGTTTTGATGGTTTTGGGATCTAATTGTTAAATCTTTTAACAATGTTATATGACCACAGGACAACCATGATAAAAACAGCCCTGGAATTCAAAGAATACCTTAGCGCAGAACTGTCTGAAAAATATTGACCGACCCGCTCTCTAAAGCTTGGTGTATGTATATACCCTCCTTGTGTTCTACATAAAGTAACCGCTGTATGGAGGGCGCTGAAAGCAGTGTATGGAGGATTTTGTTAAATTCAGACACGCTGATCTCCGATATTCCCAGCCCCCCCCTTTGTAACGGAAATGTGTAGGTGTAATTTTGGTATATGTATACCCGTGTCCTGCACACAGTCAAAATAGTAAATGAATCTGTCCATCTCATCCAGCGCAATTTTTCTAAAGTAACAAACGTGACCGCCAAGTGTCCTATTACGGCACAGCAAATTTGATGTTTTAAACCTTCACAATCGTGCGTCTTTGCCTTTTTAATATACGTATTTGCTGCACGAATCGCAGTATTCCTTAAGTCTACACTCTATTTTTAAATGCGGACAAGATGTTTGCGGCTTTAAACAATGGTTTGAACAACACGTCTCTCTGACAAGCTTTACAAAAATAACGGCATGAATGGCTGTTTTTGTGCTGAAAAGGGGTGTCTCAAAAGTAAAATGTTTTTGATACGGTAGTAATGATCCGGATCCTGTAATAGAAACAGAACTTTGTCATTATGGGGAGTTTCTATGTGGAAACGCTGCCGTTCACCCTGGTGATAGATCTTAATGGTCACAATCAAATGCTTTTCAATCTCCGGTATGTCGCTAAAACGGACTAGCCAGTCGTCGGGTATGCCCAAAGTCCTATGAATTTCAGATTCCTCGCCAACAATAGTCTGCCACCTGTTTGGTGTCCTAAAGAGCACAGAGACTGGCAGCCAGACATAAGCTGTTTTCTGTGCTTAAATACTAAGGCCAGCATGTCTTTTTGTATTAATAATTCGGATTTAAGGGGTAGAACTGAGCCGCCTACGGGTCATAACACCTCCGTCTGTTTCTAACAATTGTAACAACGAGTCTTAATGTTTCATGCCTGATATGTTCAGCGTTACTCTGCAGAAAACTGGGCACATTGTTCAAAAATGACTCGGCGTATATGGTTCTTTTGGTAGAATACAAAATCATTGAGGCCGTCACCGGCGTGTCTTAACTGAACAAAATCATTGAGCCCCACATCAGCCCTCAGTAGGTGTAAGAGCTCCTGGATAGCGTTACTCCCACCCCGGAGTGTCATATCAAAGGCCGGTAGATGTTCTATATTTGCAAATCTGAAATGCTGATAATGCTCAACATTGTTAAAATTGCCGTGATCTCTACTGGTACTGGTTGAGCTCCAAAAATACTGGTTCTTCCACAGCCTTGTTGGGGTTATCAAATTCATGCTGTACAGGTATTTCTTCAACAACGTTCTCTGGACCAGGAGATTCTTGGTTTTACGGGGGATACATTTGGTGCTATTAAACGATTGTGTAGGGGGTGTTTGCCTTTCTACTGGAGAAGACACAACTCTCAGGAGAATTTTCTCTAAAATCTACCTCTTCCACGGTGTTTTGTATACTGTAAGGTGCTTGTCGTCTAGTTTTACAGGTTTCCTAACAGACCTGTCCCTGTTGGTCGTCGGTCGTTAACCGTTCCCACACCACCTTTTTAATCCGTCCCCAGGCGTGCCTAGTCAGTCATTTTAGTGTTTAAAACTTTGTGGGAATCTGCGCTACGCCTTAATTTCAATTCAGACCCCTTAGATGGCTTGAGATTACTTAGAGCGTGCAGACAGTATAATTATTCGCCAAAATCTTCAACATTAGCTCTCAAACCTGCCAGAAACTAAATTCATGTATGAGCCGCTCTCCATCAGAACAGGCGGCAGCGGTCCGCTTCAGGGTTGAGCTCCATAAAATTAAAAATGGTCTTACGTTTACGTCACTTTCGCCAGGTCTCAGGATGGCTGTGCCTCTTTGAAATGCACTTTTGGCCGGGTTAAGGCTTTTTCTAAGTTTTGCTACTCTACAAATCTAATCTGCATTATTAGACATTCTGCGTCAAATCTTGCGCAGCCCTAATTGTACGTTTTTGATCTTGCTATTTAAATCTGCCCCAGAAACCATTTCACCAATGTGCCAGTGTATGACTTCATATATTATTGCCTCTATATCTAAATTTAGTTTTGAAGCCTTTTTTTGACTTGTAGTCGTTTTAGTGTGGAGAGTCTGTACAGATTCGCTGTCAGTGTTCCTAATTTTATTGGTAAACAAAAGGATTAAACATCGGATATCGTAATTGGGAGGTTTGTAATAAGTTGCCTACGCGTTTCAGACACAGTTCGTGTACATGGTCATTCCTTGTAGTCAGTTCTAGTGCAGGTTTCTTGTGTTTTTTTTTTTTTAATATCCAGTCAATTCGGCCTCGACAATCGTGCTCCACAGCACCTGTGACTGACGGAAATGCGTGTGACCAGGTATCCCTTTTCAAGTCTAAATTTGGCTTTGTATATCACGTATGAAAAATACATAAAAGCTTGATGGTGAAAGAAAACCAAAACGGTAATCTTTTAGTGTAACCGGGCAAATGCGCAGTCAAAACGTATACCATACGGCCAACCATATTAAGCAATGGCCGATATTAATCGGGTGCAAACACCCACCCCCCCCCCTCCCCAAGTCCAACACTATGGTACATAATCTTAAAATATGGATGACAAAGAAAAAATCTTCCTTAATGTAATTCAAGTGCTAGAGCGATATAATCTAGGGATTCCCATGAAGTCTTTAGCAGAAATGACCGCAGAAAGAATGTTTCTTAATGTAATGGCTATCCGGCATAGACTTAAATGTATAAAATGTAAAGGGAAGGAAGGATGGTAGGATCCAGCGCTGGGTGGCGTTTAAAATGGAAAGGATTTCCAAGTTTAATATTATCACTTTAAAAAGAAGTCCAGTTCTGTGATGTCCCAGGTGTGTGAGAAGTGAAGGGATGGTGTCCTCTAGGCCTACGCGTTTCGGACGACTGCTGCGTCCTTAAACTTGGCTGTAGTAAATTTTCAAATGAGCGCGCTGTCAGTTTTATACAGCTGATTTTTGGTTTTAATTGCGTGTCATGATCTTGTGTGTGTTGGAACGCAAATGCCGGAAATAGGTGTCAAATGCATCTGGTATGTTTGATGCTTATAAAATGTGCAATGGTGTGATGGATTCATTTAAAAATGTATTCTATGTGTCAGATGAGAAGGTTTTAACCTGATGTATTAATAGATGGTATGAAAAAATCTGTTTGTTTGTTACTTAGTTGATTTGTAATATTGTTGCGTTCCAGACCTCACTTTGAGATACGAGGTTAGAGAGGAGGGTCAATTCCATAGAGTCTCCAGTTATCATGTGGAATTTATTGCCGGTCTGACTCTGGTCATCTGTTGCTACAGGTAAGTTGTTATATGAAACATTGATTGTGTTTGTAATTGTGAATATAGCAAATGTTATAATGACTTATAAATGTTGTTATAAATATGTTCATCTCCATTCATTTTACCTATGGCATTTGTTTCTTGTTTTTATATTGGTTTTATTTTTTGTTTATTATTTGTTTATGATGTATATTTGATGTTTGTATTTTATGACACGTATATAATATCTGATAATGTCATTTCTGATGACGGGGCGCTTATTGAAATTCGGCGAGGATGAGGTGATGGGCGTGTGAATGGGACCGACAACTGATTATTGGGATAGGGAAACGTACATTGTTAGTAAACAAGGGCTGGGTGTTGTGAAGATATTATGTACATAACAAATAGCAAATGTTATGTATGTACATATGGGAAATGGTGAATGATAAAATATTGGACTGTAAACCTTGGAGAATAGATCACGTTTAACCTAATGTAGGTTATGCGTTGTATGGCACTTATATTGGAATGAGATACTATTTTGGATATGGAATTAATAGAGATACATTAATTCTTTTTTCACATTAAGGCCTTCTGGGTATCTTGTATTTAACCTATAAATCCAATAAGCCTCCCTCAAGTGAGTTTTATGTCTGATGTCACCACCTCGTTTGTGAGGATGAACCTTTTCTATAGCATAGCAACGAAAAGTATTGATGGTTCTGTTATGCTGGGAAATTAAATGCCTAGATGCATTGGATATGTCCAGAATGTTAGCATTTCTTATATAGCTTAAGTGTTCTAAAATTCTTGTCTTAAATTTGCGATTTGTGCAGCCTACATATTTTAAGTGACATTCCGTACATTCTATTAGGTAGATAACTGACTCAGAATTACAGTTGATGTAGTTCTGAATGTTGAATGTTTGTTTGCTTGGAATTACTGAATTTTTTAGTTGGGTAGGCATGCAAGCAAACTTTGCAAGGGTGCTGGCCACATCTATAGAAGCCTTTGGTTTCCAACCATGTTGTATTTTTATTCTCATTAGATGTGAATTGGGATGGAGACAGAGTATTGCCTAGGCACGGGGCTTTTCTTGCTACTATTCTGCATCCTCCAGCTAGAATTGTGCGCAAGGTGTCATCTTCCATAAGAATGGGTAAGTAGTTGGTGACTAAATGTTTAATTTTCGTAAATTGATTACTTTGTTGTAGAATTAGTGTAGGTTGGTAAGCCGCAGATTGGGATTCATGTGTTTTATTGGTATTTTCGTTGTGGAGACCGAGTAGTTGACTTCTGGGTTTCTTGGTCATAATGTTGCGGGCTCTACTCAGTGACCATTTTGGGTAGCCTCTTTCTTGAAGTCTGGTGTTTATTTGTTTTTGCTCTATCTCGAATTGTTTTTGGGATGTGCAGTTTCTTTTTGCACGATGCATTTCACCCAGCGGTATGGCTTTGATGGTATGTCTTGTATGATCACTTTCCGCATGTAGTATGTTATTTGTAGCTGTAGGTTTTCGATGGGTTTTGCTAGATATTGTGTGGCCTACTTCACCTTCTAATTCCAAGTCCAAAAAATTGATATGTGTGGTGTCATGGTAGTAGGTGAATTTGAGGTTGCACTTGTTGTTGTTGAGATATTCTACAAATTCCGAGATGGTATTGATATTGCCTTTCCAGATAATCAAAATGTCATCGATATATCTGCCGTACCATTCTATGCTATTGCTATGTATATTATTGGAGGAAAAGATATGTAGTTCCCACCATGACATCACAAGGTTGGCTACCGAAGGGGAAAATTTAGCCCCCATTGACACCCCTTTGAGTTGTAGATATGTTTTATCAAATTGAAAATAATTATTAGTTAGCAAAAACATTAGTACTTCTAAAATGTAAGTTTGGATTTTTTTTTCGTATGTACTGTATTTTGAGAGATGGTAGTCAAGGGCAGTATAGGCTATGTCATGTGGAATTGATGTATATAACGATACAACATCACATGTTAGCCACGTAAAATTCTTTTCCCAGCTTTTGTTATATAGTAGGTTGAGAACATGTTTAGTATCTTTTAGAAATCCAGGTGTGTTTTGTACTAATGGCTGTAATAGTGTATCTAGCCATTCCGACAGCCTTTCAAGGATTGATCCAATGCCCGAGACAATGGGTCTCATTGGTGGAGGAATTGTTTGTTTATGGATTTTTGGAAGTGCATGAATTATCGGGGTAATCGGTTGTTCAATGTAAATGAATTATTTTTGTTTCTCGGTAATGAAACCTCCTTGTTGTCCATCTTCAAGTAATTTTTTCATCTGATGTTTAATTATCTCAATCGGATTTTTGGCCAAAATTTTATAGGTGGTTTTATAGGAATATCTCAACAACAACAAGTGCAACCTCAAATTCACCTACTACCATGACACCACACATATCAATTTTTTGGACTTGGAATTAGAAGGTGAAGTAGGCCACACAATATCTAGCAAAACCCATCGAAAACCTACAGCTACAAATAACATACTACATGCGGAAAGTGATCATACAAGACATACCATCAAAGCCATACCGCTGGGTGAAATGCATCGTGCAAAAAGAAACTGCACATCCCAAAAACAATTCGAGATAGAGCAAAAACAAATAAACACCAGACTTCAAGAAAGAGGCTACCCAAAATGGTCACTGAGTAGAGCCCGCAACATTATGACCAAGAAACCCAGAAGTCAACTACTCGGTCTCCACAACGAAAATACCAATAAAACACATGAATCCCAATCTGCGGCTTACCAACCTACACTAATTCTACAACAAAGTAATCAATTTACGAAAATTAAACATTTAGTCACCAACTACTTACCCATTCTTATGGAAGATGACACCTTGCGCACAATTCTAGCTGGAGGATGCAGAATAGTAGCAAGAAAAGCCCCGTGCCTAGGCAATACTCTGTCTCCATCCCAATTCACATCTAATGAGAATAAAAATACAACATGGTTGGAAACCAAAGGCTTCTATAGATGTGGCCAGCACCCTTGCAAAGTTTGCTTGCATGCCTACCCAACTAAAAAATTCAGTAATTCCAAGCAAACAAACATTCAACATTCAGAACTACATCAACTGTAATTCTGAGTCAGTTATCTACCTAATAGAATGTACGGAATGTCACTTAAAATATGTAGGCTGCACAAATCGCAAATTTAAGACAAGAATTTTAGAACACTTAAGCTATATAAGAAATGCTAACATTCTGGACATATCCAATGCATCTAGGCATTTAATTTCCCAGCATAACAGAACCATCAATACTTTTCGTTGCTATGCTATAGAAAAGGTTCATCCTCACAAACGAGGTGGTGACATCAGACATAAAACTCACTTGAGGGAGGCTTATTGGATTTATAGGTTAAATACAAGATACCCAGAAGGCCTTAATGTGAAAAAAGAATTAATGTATCTCTATTAATTCCATATCCAAAATAGTATCTCATTCCAATATAAGTGCCATACAACGCATAACCTACATTAGGTTAAACGTGATCTATTCTCCAAGGTTTACAGTCCAATATTTTATCATTCACCATTTCCCATATGTACATACATAACATTTGCTATTTGTTATGTACATAATATCTTCACAACACCCAGCCCTTGTTTACTAACAATGTACGTTTCCCTATCCCAATAATCAGTTGTCGGTCCCATTCACACGCCCATCACCTCATCCTCGCCGAATTTCAATAAGCGCCCCGTCATCAGAAATGACATTATCAGATATTATATACGTGTCATAAAATACAAACATCAAATATACATCATAAACAAATAATAAACAAAAAATAAAACCAATATAAAAACAAGAAACAAATGCCATAGGTAAAATGAATGGAGATGAACATATTTATAACAACATTTATAAGTCATTATAACATTTGCTATATTCACAATTACAAACACAATCAATGTTTCATATAACAACTTACCTGTAGCAACAGATGACCAGAGTCAGACCGGCAATAAATTCCACATGATAACTGGAGACTCTATGGAATTGACCCTCCTCTCTAACCTCGTATCTCAAAGTGAGGTCTGGAACGCAACAATATTACAAATCAACTAAGTAACAAACAAACAGATTTTTTCATACCATCTATTAATACATCAGGTTAAAACCTTCTCATCTGACACATAGAATACATTTTTAAATGAATCCATCACACCATTGCACATTTTATAAGCATCAAACATACCAGATGCATTTGACACCTATTTCCGGCATTTGCGTTCCAACACACACAAGATCATGACACGCAATTAAAACCAAAAATCAGCTGTATAAAACTGACAGCGCGCTCATTTGAAAATTTACTACAGCCAAGTTTAAGGACGCAGCAGTCGTCCGAAACGCGTAGGCCTAGAGGACACCATCCCTTCACTTCTCACACACCTGGGACATCACAGAACTGGACTTCTTTTTAAAGTGATAATATTAAACTTGGAAATCCTTTCCATTTTAAACGCCACCCAGTGCTGGATCCTACCATCCTTCCTTCCCTGTTGTTATCCGTGTACCGACACGAGGATCCGGGCGCTTTCTACGACACACTGGAGTGTGTCAGGTGAGCTGAAGTTTCTCTCCCTATTTTCACTATGTATAAAATGTAAACTTATATGATCTTTACATCCACAAATGGGATGTTTGGAACTTGCATCTTTGTCCCTGCCTAATCCTCAATCAGTATATTTATTACTACGATGCCTGAGCTACTGAAGACGCAGGATGGTTGGTCGGAGCAGTATCGGGTAGACATGTGTTACCAGATATTTATTACTACGATGCCTGAGACACTGAAGACGCAGGATGGTTAGTCGGAGCAGTATCGGAAAGACATGTATTACCTGATATTTATTGGAAAGGGAGAAAAATATTGTCTTAAAATAATCCCAATATATTTAAGTGAGACTGCATGTAATAATATTATAACTATACTAAATGTCGCTGAACATCATTACCCAACTTAATAATTAAATAAAGCAAAGAAACCTGTTTATTGTAAAATTGTCCTAATTTTTCCCGCACTTATCCCCCCCTTATCATACAGTCCCTGGCACTTTCTCTATGTTTTAGTGCCTCAAAACATGAGCTCCCTCCTGAGGTTGAGGCCGAATGGAGATCTAGGTTTTTAGATTATAAATCCAGGCGGCCTCCCTATCTAATAATGTGTCTTAGATTGCCGCCACTCATAGAATCTTTGATTTTCTCTATGGCATAAGTCTTGAATGAGTTAACGGATCTAATGTGGCCTACAACTAAACGTCTCGTTGCATTTGAAATATTACTGATGTCAGGATTCCTAATCTAACAAGATGCTCCAGGAGTCTAACTTTACATTTTCTGGTTGTACAACCAACCTACTTTCTATCACATACGGTGCATTCGATGACTATATAACTAGCTCGCTACTGCAGTTGACCTGTTTTTAATGGCAACATTACCTTCCCCACGAGAATCACAGAAGCCTTTGGTAGGTTTTGTGAAGGAACAATCCATGCGTGAGAGCCGCACCTGTAATAACGAGTGCTGTAACCGTGTAGTTTTGGTTTTACGTGACTTAAAAAAGGAGGGAGAAAGCGTGCTACCAGAGGGGGCGCTCTACGTGACACTGCACGAAGTCCCTGTTTTAAGGTAGTTTCAAAATTGTCAACTTCGAACAACCTGGGGAAATATTTACACACTCTGATTTCATTATATTGATTACTTTATTGGAGAACTAATGTTTGTGTATCTGAACTCCTGGGTGTGGAATGCTTTTTATTAAAGATTAAATCCTCTCTGGAATTGGGCCCCACTATTGATTTTGGCCCTAGCCAGAGTCCGGTTCTTATAGCCCCTTTTATTCAGTCTGGATCACGACTTTGAACAAACCAAGAATTTGTCAGACTGCAATTTCTCCAGGCTCTGGTGATTTCACCTACAGGGGTGAATTACACGATGGCCTATTTACCACATTCGTGCCCACCTACTGTAAATTACAATTATGCTAAATTACTCGCCTAGGTTTCCAGTGCCCCAATATTTCATGACCCAGTCGGCTACCACCAACTATAATTATCTAGGCAATAGGGGCCGAAGTTTCCATATTTCCTCAACACTGGTCTCCATCACAAAGGTTCTCGTAATGGAACATAAACTACTCCAATACAGGTCATGTGGTTTTTTTCCCTTTGTAAGATTAAGGTCTGCAAGACTACATGGAAGAGGCTTACTAATCTTTCAAATTTACTACACAATAGTTCATGCAATTCAAAAACTGTCAGATAAAAAAGATGATCTAATATACATACAATTAAAATGCATTCAGTTTATGAAAATAGAAGAAAAGCTTAATGATGTACAGCAGTGATATCCTTGCTGCGGAGACAACTGAAGATGGGTGTAGTTGATCCAATGGAGAGATGGATCCCCACACTTATAAATGACCCTTTACAAAGGTGCTCTTCCTTTTGTGGTATGAAGGATTATACTCCAGTCATGTACAGTGAAGGACATAAGTATTTGATCCCTTGCTGATTTTGTACGTTTGCCCACTGTCAAAGACATGAACAGTCTAGAATTTTTAGGCTAGGTTAATTTTACCAGTGAGAGATAGATTATATATAAAAAAAAAAAAAAAGAATCACGTCAAAATTATATATATTTATTTGCATTGTGCACAGAGAAATAAGTATTTGATCCCTTTGGCAAACAAGACTTAATACTTGGTGGCAACCCTTGTTGGCAAGCACAGCAGTCAGACGTTTTTTGGAGTTGATGATGAGTTTTGCACACATGTTAGATGGAATTTTGGCCCACTCCTCTTTACAGATCATCTGTAAATCATTAAGATTTCGAGGCTGTCGCTTGGCAACTCGGATCTTCAGCTCCCTCCATAAGTTTTCAATGGGATTAAGGTCTGGAGACAGGCTAGGCCACTCCATGACCTTAATGTGCTTCTTTTTGAGCCACTCCTTTGTTGCCTTGGCTGTATGTTTCGGGTCATTGTCGTGCTGGAAGACCCAGTGACGAGCCATTTTTAATGTCCTGGTGGAGGGAAGGAGGTTGTCAGTCAGGATTTGACGGTACATGGCTCCACCCATTCTCCCATTGATGCGGTGAAGTAGTCCTGTGCCCTTAGCAGAGAAACAGCCCCAAAACATAATTTTTCCACCTCCATGCTTGACAGTGGGGACGGTGTTCTTTGGGTCATAGGCAGCATTTCTCTTCCTCCAAACACGGCGAGTTGAGTTAATGCCAAAGAGCTCAATTTTAGTCTCATCTGACCACAGCACCTTCTCCCAATCACTCTCAGAATCATCCAGATGTTCATTTGCAAACTTCAGACGGGCCTGTACATGTGCCTTCTTGAGCAGGGGGACCTTGCAGGCACTGCAGGATTTTAATCCATTACGGCGTAATGTGTTACCAATGGTTTTCTTGGTGACTGGTCCCAGCTGCTATGAGATTATGAACAAGTTCCCCCCGTGTAGTTTTCGGCTGAGCTCTCGCCTTCCTCAGGATCAAGGATACCCCACAAGGTGAGATTTTGCATGGAGCCCCAGATCGATGTCGATTGACAGTCATTTTGTATGTCTTCCATTTTCTTACTATTGCACCAACAGTTGTCTCCTTCTCACCCAGCGTCTTACTTATGGTTTTGTAGCCCATTCCAGCCTTGTGCAGGTCTATGATCTTGTCCCTGACATCGTTAGAAAGCTCTTTGGTCTTGCCCATGTTGTAGAGGTTAGAGTCAGACTGATTAATTGAGTCTGTGGACAGGAGTCTTTTATACAGGTGACCATGTAAGACCGCTGTCTTTAATGCAGGCACTAAGTTGATTTGGAGCGTGTAACTGGTCTGGAGGAGGCTGAACTCTTAATGGTTGGTAGGGGATCAAATACTTATTTCTCTGTGCACAATGCAAATAAATATATATCATTTTGACTGATTTTCAGTTTTTGGTTTTTTTTGTATAATCTATCTCTCACTGGTAAAATTAACCTAGCCTAAAAATTCTAGACTGTTCATGTCTTTGACAGTGGGCAAACTTACAAAATCAGCAAAGGATCAAATACTTACTTATTTCCTTCACTGGGTATATGTTAACCCTTTATCATAACCTGCAACGCGTTTCACACCCGCTCAGGCAGATTTACATAATAGCTCACTTTGTGGGTGACCCTTCTCCCTTTTTGGGAACCAAGTACAACCCGAATTCCCCCTCCCCCATTCTCTAACAGCCACACAAAGTTAATTCGGCTGAAATACCAGAGGAGACGGGTCATATGCTATTGAACCGGCCCCTCCATTTTACACCTGGATATCCTGTTTGGACTAACATTGGAGAAAAGAAGAAAACAGAACGCCTGGCGCACATATTGCATCATCTGAGATTTTACAACAAAGGGACGAAAATGGGATGAGCAATTATGCTAACCTTTAGGTGTTGCACTTGGAGCACAACATCCCGGTATGTCTATCTGTGAGTGAGAACTTCAGCTGGAGGTCAGTTTGTGGGCCACCAGAGCTCCGACATGGAATTGTAGGAGGAGCGGGAAAAAAGCTGCTTTTCTTTCTCCGCGCTGTCCCAAGTTATTAGTGTAGTTGCTTTCACTGGCGCAGTGGTGCAAATCTTTGAAAATGTTTCCCAAAGGAGGATCCCAATGAAAGCCATGGAAACTAAATCTACTAAAAGTTCATACATTTATTCCAGTGTCTATATACAGCAACGCGTTTCGAGATCAGACCAGTCTTTGTTTTTTTTTTGTTTTTAAATCCTTGACATACGGTGCTGAAAAGACCGCCAAACTGAACGGTCATAGGTGAAAAACACTTTCTTTGAATACAAGAATAATAAATTGCTAGCTAGAACAGAGTTCTAGAGCGCACAATTAAGAGACGGAAGACGTGCAACAAATGTTATGATGATTTGAAGGGTTTCTATGTGTGGCAGGTAAGAGGTTGAACTTGGCAGTAGAAGATGGAAGACCAGGGTCAGGAGAGATGTCCTCTGCAGCTAATAGCAGGAGAATGCATTTGAATCCCAGAACCATCTGCTGTCTCTCCAAAGAAGCTTTATTGGCAGGACCAAATTCACATTAACATTGCCAAAGCCATTAAGAATAAGGGATAGGGACTGATGGGTTGGGGGGGTAGGTACACATCTTGTTTCGGGGTACACAAGTCCATGTCTCTGTCTATGGCATGCAGTGACATATTGTGCCGCTATGCCCACTGTTTTTCTCTTCACCCAGCAGGATGTATAGTTTCTCTTCCATGGAGCTGAAGTCCGGTAAGAGATCAGAGCGTCTCCTGAAGTGAGTGTCCCTCACTGCTGAGTATTTGGAGCAGTGAAGCAGGAAGTGGACTTCATCCTCCACGGCCTCCTGATCGCACTGTTGGCACAGTCTGTCCTCCCTGGGCTTGCAGGTTTGTCTGTGCTGCCCGCATTCAATGACCAGATTGTGGGTGCTCAGCCTGTACTGGCTCAGGATCTGTCTTTCTCTGGGGTTTGGCAGTTTCTCCAGATATGGCGCCAGTTTGTATTCTCTCTGTAGACTCTGCAGGAACAACAAAAACGAACAATATACCAGTCACTGATCTACTCCTCTTGGCCCTTGTTTATTATAATCTTCTTTTTCAGCTTTTGTGAGGTGTTCCTGAGTGATATTTTGGTCAGCGTGAATAGTTCCAGGGTGCCTGGTTTACCTGGGACCCTATGATGTAGCAAGGCTTTAAAGTGATCGGAACTTTGCCTGCTGTTATGTAGGTGCGCCCATAATGATGGCACCCTCTTCTGGATTGTGAGGTGTAGTGGGAATCTGCCCAGTTTGGTTTGACAGGCGCTATGTGAGGTACTCCGATGGCTTTGGAGAAGGTGTTTGCAGAATTCCAGGTGGAATATTTCTGTTGGGTTGGAATCCCTCCTTGACCAGTCTGGATATGTGTCCGGTCCCCAGACGTCTGCCATGCACGAGGATTGAGGCGATGATGCAGTCAAAGATTTTAAGCCAGACACTCATTCGTGGTTTGAGTGTAATGTGACCACTACCTTCTTCCATCCGGTCGACGCTCTTCTTTCCAGAGATATCTGCACATGTGGCCATCCTGTTCCACAGTGACCACCAGGGTGCGCTCGCGAGCTCCGTCCAGCCTTAAGGAGCCAGGTGTGAGATTGAGCTGATTGCTCCCAGAGCACCCTGGACTATAAGAAGGGTTCTGCCCCTCCCTGTATTGCCTGAGCTTTGTCGTTTCCCTAGTGTCTCTGCAAATGGTCTCCTAGTGTCTTCCAATTCTGTGTTTCCTGTTTCTGCTACCTGTAACCTGTATCCCGTGCTATCCTGGTCAAATACCGTATTGAGTTGGAGTCGTGCTGTGTTACACGTCTGTCCTGTTACACCACACCTGGTGTCTGCCTGCTGCCATTGTCCCTTCTGAGCCTGCCTTGGTACTGTCTGAAGCAACCACAGGTACACCTATTTACCTGTGTCCTGTTGGCCAGCTGCCATACCGTTAAGGCGGTACGGCCCAGTGGGTCCGCAGACCCAACATGACAGAAGGTTTTGCACGCCTTGTTTTTCAGCATATCAATGGCTTTTTTAACGCTTCCTGTTCAGTTGATTTCTTGGCCCAGGTAGGTTTACCTGTTGGTCGCTGTAAACGGGTCGTTATTTAGTGTGAAGGTCAGGTGCCTGGGGGATTTTGAGTTCTCCTCTGAAACACCATGATGTTGGTTTTCTTTGCATTGATGGGTAGTGCCCACATGGAGGTGAATTTTTCCAGACTTTGAAGGTGGTCTTGGAGGCAGTTCTCGGTTGGTGATGGTAGCAGAAGGTCATCTGCATACATCAAAATTTTCACCTACCATGTTGGCTGAGACCTGGTGCTGAGGAGGATTCAACAGCTGTGGCTAGTTCATTGATGTAGATGTTGAAGAGCATTGGACTGAGGGTGCCGCCTTGTCTAACTCCTCGGCACTGCTGAAAATAAGCCGTTCTTCTCCCATTGACCTTCGCTGCATCTATTCTGTGTAGGAGCTTCTGATGACATTAAAGGTTTTACCTCCTTTTCCGCTCTCTAGTAGTTTGAGGAATAGGCCCGGGTGCCACACTGAGTCCTTTTTTAAAGTCCACAAAACGGGCGAATATCTTGGCATACTTTGCATTGTGGACGTGGCTCTTGAGGCTGCGCAGGGTGTAGATTTGGTCAGTTGTGCGGTGGTTTGGCATGAACCCAGCTTGGATTTGGTTGAGGACATTGTGCTGGTTGAGGAAGCTGAGGATTCTCTTATTCAGGATGCTGTTGAGCAGTTGCCCCAGGTTGCTACTGACATACACTACCGTTCAAAAGTTTAGGGTCACTTGGAAATGTCCTTATTTTTGAAAGAAAAGCAGTTTTTTTTTCAATGAAGATAACATTAAATTAATCAGAAATACACTCTATACATTGTTAATGTGCTAAATGACTATTCTAGCTGCAAACGTCTGGTTTTTAATGCAATATCTACATAGGTGTATAGAGGCCCATTTCCAGCAACCATCACTCCAGTGTTCTAATGGTACATTGTGTTTGCTAACTGTGTTAGAAGGCTAATGGATGATTAGAAAACACTTGAAAACCCTTGTGCAATTATGTTAGCACCGCTGTAAACAGTTTTGCTGTTTAGAGGAGCTATAAAACTGACCTTCCTTTGAGCTAGTTGGGAATCTGGAGCATTACATTTGTGGGTTCGATTAAACTCTCAAATGGCTAGAAAAAGAGAGCTTTCATGTGAAACTCGACAGTCTATTCTTGTTCTTAGAAATGAAGGCTATTCCATGCAAGAAATTGCCAAGAAACTGAAGATTTCCTACAACGGTGTGTACTACTCCCTTCAGAGGACAGCACAAACAGGCTCTAACCAGAGTAGAAAGAGAAGTGGGAGGCCCCGCTGCACAACTGAGCAATAAGACAAGTACATTAGAGTCTCTAGTTTGAGAAATAGACGCCTCACAGGTCCTCAACTGGCAGCTTCATTAAATAGTACCTGCAAAACACCAGTGTCAATGTCTACAGTGAAGAGGCGACTCCGGGTTGCTGGCCTTCAGGGCAGAGTGGCAAAAAAAAAGCCATATCTGAGACTGGCTAATAAAAGGACAAGATTAATATGGGCAAAAGCACACAGACATTGGACAGAGGAAGATTGGAAAAAAAGTGTTATGGACAGACGAATCGAAGTTTGAGGTGTTTGGATCACACAGAAGAACATTTGTGAGACGCAGAACAACTGAAAAGATGCTGGAAGAGTGCCTGACGCCATCTGTCAAGCATGGTGGAGGTAATGTGATGGTCTGGGGTTGCTTTGGTGCTGGTAAAGTGGGAGATTTGTACAAGGTAAGAGGGGTTTTGAATAAGGAAAGCTATCGCTCCATTTTGCAACGCCATGCCATACCCTGTGGACAGCGCTTGATTGGAGCCAATTTCATCCTACAACAGGACAATGACCCAAAGCACACCTCCAAATTATGCAAAAACTATTTAGGGAAGAAGCCGGCAGCTGGTATTCTATCTGTAATGGAGTGGCCAGTGCAGTCACCAGATCTCAACCCCATAGAGCTGTTGTGGGAGCAGCTTGACCGTATGGTACACAAGAAGTGCCCATCAAACCAATCCAACTTGTGGGAGGGGCTTCTGGAAGCATGGGGGGGAATTTCTCCCGATTACCTCAGCAAATTAACAGCTAGAATGCCAAAGGTCTGCAATACTGTAATTGCTGCAAATGGAGCATTCCAAGACTATAGAAAAGTTTGAAGGAGAAAATTATTATTTCAAATAAAAATCATTATTTCTAAACTTGTCAATGTCTTGACTATATTTTCTAGTCATTTTGCAACTCATTTGATAAATATAAGTGTGTTTTCATGGAAAACACAAAATTGTCTGGGTGACCCCAAACTTTTGAACGGTAGTGTATATCCCTTAGTAGTTGGCTGGATCATACCGGTCCCTGCTCTTGTGGATTGGTGTTATAAGGCCTTGGTTCCAGATTTGAGGGAAGTAGCCAGCACTCAGCACCATATTGAATAGTCTTGCTATTGCGGATTGTATGTCTGGCAGGCTGTGTAATCATTTCTGGTGAGATTATGTCTAGGCCGCTGCGTTTTTATTTACACCTTTATGTCTGAGGTTGATCTATGAGTAGTGTTTTTTTTTTTGTTTTTTTTTTTGTGTTGTGCAGTGGGATGAGATGGTTTAAGGTTATTAAGGAAAGTAAATAGTGCATGGGAGCTGTACAACAGTGGTGAGGGAGAGTGGGACTGATAGATATCTATCTCAAATTTGTTTGTTTTTTTGCGGAAAACATTTAACATATTAAATATAATTATAAAATTATAATGTATGCAAGTTTTGTTTGTTTAGTCCACATTGCTTACCTGTATCTTACCCTGTCTACTGCCATGTATAACTTCCAGACACTTTGACAATATGAAACCTAGACAATGATGACTTCTGCCCTCGTGCCACCCCATCACGAATGCCTTCCCCAATGCTACAACTACATTTATAGGGGAGTAGATGATGATGATTAGATCTTGGGGTAAATAAGCTTGTTTAGCAATCAACTAAACTAGACACATGATGTGGAAATACTCTGCAGAGAAACCAACTAGCCGGTCTGGAGGGATCATAGGACCTAATGAGGATCAAACCGTTTGACAGAAGTTAGAGAATGGACGATGTAGGTCAAGGGGAAACCAGAACTATATACCAACCAATAAATATGCAGTGTTGGAAATGAAGCTTCAGCAGAGAGATGGTTAATGGTGGGTTTGGAATTGATGATGTACCTGTATGAAGAGAAGAGATGGATATTGGATCTGTGCCGTGTAGAACGGCCAGGACACTTTGACGATATGACACTCGGATAAATATGACTTCTGCCCTCGTGCCACCCCTGCAGGATCTAAATAGATCCCAAGTTTTGAGTCTGTTTATTATCCCCCGAAGCAATAAGACAACCTTTTAATGGATGACCTATATTTTATGGATCTTGAGACGTCCATAGTAGTTTGCTACCTGTGGACAGGGCGGATACACGAATGAAAACGTCTCTTCAGCAATACGTGTCTTCTCCAGAGCCTCATCCAGTTTTCATTTTAAGATCTTTTTATGTGACTGTAGGGTGAGTGTTTAGAACATTATTGCCCTCTGTCGAGAGAATATTAAGGCACATTAAGCGATAATCCTAGTGGTCCATTACCACCAGGTTGCCCCCTTTTGTCAGGTTTTACTATTCTCCTGCGATCCGACCTTAAGGCCCTTTTTACACAGGCTAATTATCGAGCAAATGAGCGATCCTCTGAATGCTTGTTCCCAATCAGCGTCCTGTGTAAACGGGGCAATTATCAGACAATAAATGAGCAGTCGCTCGTTCGTCGGCTGATTGTATCGTTTATGCAGCAGAAAATATCGTTGTCGGCAGCACATCTCCTCCCACTGTAAACAAGTTGATGCGCTGCCGACATGATAGAAATGTATGGGAACGAGTGATCGTAGGAACGTTTGCTCGTCCCCATGCATTACTCCTTATGAAAGGAGCAAACGAGCGCTGATTTTTAACTAGCTGAATCGGAGTTGGTTTACAGGCCCGATAAGACCATGTAAGAGGACCTTTATTTTCTGGTGACCCTTCGTTTCGTGGCTGGTTATTAGCTTCAAACACATCTGTTATCTCCAGTGTTAGGGGGCATTCTAGTGCTTGTAAGATGACCAGTAGAGAAGGGGCCCTGTATCTGCGTGGGGTAAATTACCCATAGATATCCCCAGTTCCATACATATTTTCTCATTCTTTATTTAGCAAAAATTTTAAATTCTTTACGTTAAAGATGAATGTCCTTCAACCAGTTGAACACGAAGTGAGATGTAAGGATAAAGAAACTTCCTTTCCTCAACAGGGAGAGTTTGGTGTAGAATCTATCTAGTAGATTTCTGTCAGTCTCGAGACTAAACCGATCTTGAATCTTTTTTTTCTCAGTAAACTAGATATTGCTGTTTGTTTTTTCGAGTTGGATCCTGAGAGTTGGCTGGAGATTACAGTGGAGGTTTCTAGGTATGTTCGATGGTATTCCATAAAGTTTATTGCGTGTATTTCCAATGAAGTTTTTTTCTTTCTGAGTAATTTCTCAAGGTCACTTGGATATCGGCTTTAGTTGTTGGATTCTGGAATAATGAAGTAAGTTTAGCTGTGTCATCTTCTGTATAGGTGAAGGTACCACAAAGAATCATGTGGTAGTTCATTAGGAGAAGATATCTTGTAATGCTCTGTGGTGCCAGCCTGGCAGAATGCGAACGATCTGTAAATCCGATGGCCATAAGGGAAGTTCTGCTGGGTGCGAGTTCAAGAGTTAGAAATTGGATCCACGACTTCTTCAAAGCTCGTACACTGACATCTGACACGTCGACAAAAGATTTGAAAATAGTAGATTTCCCCCCCTTCATTGTTTGATGATAAATTTTCATTCTTAGCGTTTGTCCTAATTCACCTCCATAGAGGACCCCGGTTGGAGCTTTACTCAATAGTGCCCCCCCACTACGCCAGTAGGACTGTTATTTCACATAATTAAGTAGAGCACATTTGGTGTAGTGCGTTTGAAGGTTCCTATAATTTTGATGTGTGTTGGCAATTATCTTCTCTATGGTCAGTATAGATACAATCTTTTTATTTCTTCTATAGCCGGGAAATGATGTTGGCGAGGACCGTGTGCTTTAGACAAGGATATATCCAGATTAGAGGGCGGTCTATAACAGAGATAAATATCAACATTTCCAGACCAATGGCTGGTTGTGGCTGGAGAACAAGTAGTCCCTTTTCAAGCTTCTCCATAACTATTTGCGTTCTGTGGTGCCACTCTACTTCCAGCTGTTCTGGTTTGCTATTAGTATGTCGTCATGAAATGAGAAATAATTTTGAGTGAAGATTAATTTTGGAAGCTCCACCACAGATGCAGAGCCAGTTCTCTTATTTTCCATGAAGACCTGGCAGGCTTTTAATCCATCTTGTGTGGGATATTAGAATACAAAGATTTCACATCCCTGGTGGCTAGGATGGTTTCCTATGGTAGGAGGTTATTGCTGATAGTTTGATCTATAGGCCAGTTGTGTCTTGGTGGTAGCTAGTGAGATGGAATGAGACACATCATGTATTCGATTAGAGGTCGGGGCATGAGGACAGGTTGTCCGACGGGAAGAGAAAAGGCAATCTGACACTTAATCCTCTGTCGTGTGTATGGGGGAGGGGAGTCATCATTATTAACCCTCCATTGGGTTCTGCACTACATTTGAAGAAACAAATTCTAGTTGACAGATCCTTTCTTGCTCCTCTGGGGTTCATCTTCCCAACTCATATTTGCCATTTGGAGTGCCCCATAAAGGGTGGTCCAGTAGGTTTTGGTTCCGCCTCTGTATTAGATTTTTGTAATTTATTTGCAGTTCACGATGTTTTACCTTGATGACTTGTAGAAGACTTCAACAGGAGCTTTTGATTTTCAGATCTGTTTTTTTTTTTTTTTTTTTTTCCAATATTTTAATACATTATGTTCATAACTTTCATCTTATCAAGTTTCAATACTTACCAATAGGTCATAATTTTCCAGCGAGGTGCAACTGTGACCTCTACACCCCCTATAGCTAGAACCATGTCCAAGGAGTGAACATGCATTACCCTGTAAGAATCCTTCATCCAATGCTTAACGTGACTCCCCAACTGGACTATAAGAGCTGTGACCTGTGGTTTGTTTCAAGTTTAAAAAAAAAATAATATATACATACATGCATACATACCTATCTCAAATCTTCATTTCAGCTCTCTTCCTTACTCTTATAGCTCACTTCTATATTGACTGATTTTAATGACCCAACTTAGAGCTAGAAATTGGGACATGCTATGAAAAACACATTATTTTAATTTGTGGTTTGACATGGCAAATTTATAGTATCATGTATATCGAAGACTTCTTCTTTTTTTTTTTTTTTTTTTTAATGCATGATTTGGTTTGTCTTGACAGCAGCTGCCAAGCTGTATGTTTGCTTATATCCCAAAATATATTATTAAAATTTAACATCACATATATTATATTGTCAGCAGGATGATCCATAGTAAATGAAAAATACTTCATTGTAGGTCACTTCACACTGATTGAAATGGTGACTTTGCTTATGCGCTTCGCTGCTCCATTCATGAGAAATGACAACTTATGTGTTTTCATATCGTTGGTACAATTGTCAATTTCTCAACAATAACACATTTGATGTGAATAACACAATGAAGTTCCCTACAGGACTGTGTATTTACTTCATACTATGGGTGCTCGTGAAGAGCGACTACTTTGTAAATTACATGTAACCAGAGACCTTATATATTAAAAAGACAGTCAAAATGACAAAACATAAGGCTTCTTCTGCAAGGCATTTTTTTAGAAGGCCAAAAACAGCCTAGTTGAGTTCATGAAAAACGGGATTTGTGCGCAATAACAGTAGCTGCTTTATCAGGACGTGGCTGTTTGGTGGTAGGATCAATGTCCGTGTTTGCCAGCTGTTTTCAATTTCCGGTTTTGCCAATTTGATGATCTTGACAAACCTAGGAAAGATGTGCGAGACATTGGTACGTAGACTTTCTTTACAGTCCATTTTTTGCTTAGTTTTGAGAAAATTAAATTATACCTACAGCTACCAAGCTGATCAGACTTTGTGTTCTCTCGGTGGACTCTTGCTTGTTCCAGTTTAGTATTATGATTATGTGACAAAATGGCAAGTTTTGTCCGTGCTTCCTTTCCGTCAAAAGAAAAGTATTCTTTTTGTTGGGTATTTCAGCAGAAAGCTGTGGAAGACCTCTATTTTGCCAGTATGACAGTACTGTGCCAGGTGGGGAAAGACGTTCAATAGCGGTTTATCACTTACGACCTTTACCACCTGCTCATAGGCTGCAGATGTGTTTGACATCTAACGGTGGTGTGTTCGTTCATCAATGACTAAAGATCTGTGATCACATTTCGTGACAATGTCACCATTGAATTCATGGACATTCTGAATATGGTGATGTACAGAGAGCCATTTTGCACGCAGCACATCCACATTACCGGAAGCAGTACAACAACAGTACCAAAATGATTTGTTGTTGGCGTGATCCAATCACCAACTTCGGAACCGCTTCTTGTTTTACTTGCAGCCTTCATTTTTTTACGAATGTACTTTGCATAATGCCATTGATGATCAATATCATGGTAGTCTTCACACGTGTTTTTCCGTATGCCGATATGACGGTCTGTTGCAAGAACGTGCACATTTAGGCCATCAAGAAGAACACGATCAAGACAGTTTGAAAGGCCAATTTTTTCGTAGCCACAGAAGATGTTTGTGTAACCTGAACGATTTCAAAATCCACAATCTTGTCGCTCTTAGAATCCATCAATGTGTACACACAATATTTAGCATTATGCCCAGGGCTATCACATTGTCCGTCACCAAGGAGACTCACCGCTTTTTGTTACATTTTCTTGATGAACTTCATTTTTTTTTCTTGTTTCCAGTGAATGTAGACCACCAGAAACCAACATTTTCTCTGATGAAAGTAAGTGGAATGGAAAATAGATTGAATACCAATCGATGAACAAATGTCTGACATCTTGGCATAGTTGGCACCATTAAATCAAATGGAAGCTGCAACGAGAACATTTCCAACCGGTATACAATTAAAATTGGGTTGACTTTCCCACAAGAAATCATGTCCATTGTAACATTTCCCTATTATGGAAAGATAGGTACCTTTCAGTATTTTGTCTGGGTTTCCACAAACAGGCGCACTGTCCAAAAAGTACATCCAAAGCAGATTCAAATACCAAAACTGTTCGCTCCTTTTACTAGGTCTTTATCTTATGGTTCTGAAAACAAGTTGCTTGACAAGTTCTCAAATGACAGACTTGCATCTTGGGGTTCGTAGTCAGGATCTGTTGCATCATTTATGCCAGTGGAAGACACAAAGCTTTCCTCTGGATCCTCCGATATACCTCGGCATGATGTTTGTCTTCTTGTGCGGGGGGTAGAAAACTTAGATGGGTAGAAATGATCCAACCTCATTGTCAAAAACAAGTTGTTCCTCTGGAAACCGGCATCCTCTATCCGCTGTCAAGATGTGCGATTGAGTGGTTGCATCTCTTTAGCTTTTCAAAGGTGTGTTGGTGGCTCTCGTTGACAATGTCCTAATTTGTGTGTTTGTTGTAGCATTCCTTTAAAAATTTCTGTTCACACTAATTTTGACATGTTTCACTTCCATTACTTGGGACATTGTTGGTGCATCTTTTTGCATTGAGGTATCGGTAGAAACATGTGTAATGCTGTTGGTGGATGTAGAAGCCGTAGATAATTCCATGCATTGGGTTGCCAAAGAATAATTGTGTTCATGTTCTATACGTTTCCGTTTACATGGTGGAGACTCTTTCCTGATAAGGACATAAAAAGTGTAGGTATGGGTAAAGAGGGAAAAGTAGAGCACGGTGGGTTAAATGTCGCCTTCAATAATTTTATTGATACCGACTATTGTAGTACGAGAAGGATTTGTCCTGTGCAATGTCCCCTTTTTTTTATTACCATAATTTATAATGTTTTGGTATTAATAAAGTCTTTCAACCCTATTTTATTATAATCTCTTGGTTAAGATATTTACAATCTACAATGTAGATACAATGTAGCAAGTTACTCGACTTGATTGGCTAGACAAAATGTCAATTAAATCTGGCCTGTAAAAGACGCCAGAAACAAAATGCTCCCGCCCCCGGAAGAAGCTGACTTCGTTCAGTGAAACGTACGTCGGGACTATACCGACTCTGTTAGGGAAAGATTATAGAGGGAGAGATTAGTACAATGAATATAATATAAATCTAATCCTACCGCATCTAGAGGTCGTTCTTGACAGAGCAGGAACGAATGATTGTAGTGGCGACAACATTGCACACCACTTAGCCGTTCTGTGCCGATGACGTCGCGGCACTCACGGCTGAGACTTTGAATATTGCAGGCATTACACAGCTAGCAATCTCTCAGACTCACTACCCAAGAGTGCTGACTGCTAACGGGTAGCCTGTCGGTTTGTCCGAACGCAGCGAAAGCTGTTATCCCAGCACCTCTGCTTAACACAGATTGGAGCAGTAGCGCCGGGAGAAAACTTACTCGGTGAGCAGTCAGCTGCTCACTGAGACTTTACGTCTGTCTAAACACAGTGATAGCCGTCGTCCCTGCGCTGCTGCTCAACAACAGATTAGAGTAGCAACGCTGGGAGAAAAACAACACAATTAAAACACATTGGTGATCAGTCAGCTGCTCACTCAGACTGTCTGCCTGTCCAAACGCAGCGATAGCTGTTAACCCTGCGCTGCTACTCAATTACAGTTCGGCAGTGATAGTTGTTATCCCTGCACTGCTGCTCAACCAAAGACCGGAGCAGCAACGCTGGGAGAAAATACATTACCATAGAAACGCACTATGTGACCAGTCAGCTGCTTATGGAGTATGTTGTTTGGTTAAACGCAGCTGGTAACCCCTGGGCTGCTAATCAATCAAAGACCGGAGTGGCAACGCTGCGAGAATATATATAATCATACCAGTTAGCTGCTCACTGAGACAGACTACGATCTTTTGCGGTGTGCACTTGCAGGGTTTATTATAAATACAATATAGACCATTGCAGCACCACCTCTTCTATTTCCACTGAAAGAGAAAAGCTATTAATAGCTTCCTTACCAGTGGAATTTGTAAATATCTTAACCAAGAGATTATAATAAAATAGGGTTGAAAGACTTTATTAATACCAAAACATTATAAATTGTGGCAATAATAAAAAAAAGGGGACATTGCACAGGACAAATCCTTCTCGTACTACAATAGTCGGTATCAATAAAATTATTGAAGGCGACATTTAACCCACCGTGCTCTACTTTTCCCTCTTTACCCATACCTACACTTTTTATTACTCAATGGGTGGTGTACACCAGAGCATGGAGGGATAATAAAAAATAAAAATTAAACAACATAACAGAATTGGAGGCTCTACTCTAACAATTCCTGATAAGGACATATAGTGGGAAGTGCATTGTCCTTCAGCCATCGTAGCTTTTTTTCCGACTTCTGCACATAACAGTCTTGTTCAAAGTGCTTGAAACATGGTCTAAATAAATCATATTTTTTGCCTTCCAAAATTCTTTGTGAGTGCATCAATATTGTCCAACGATTCTCTAGCCTGTTTGAGCCAAACTTTTATCTTTTAAATGGTGCCGGGAAAAACATGCAGTATCACTCCTTTACAGTAAGTTGCTCTATTGGGTCGGCTGTCCCAACCAGACACAATGCAAGATGGCATTTCTGTCAAAAAAGAAATTCCAAGATTATTACAGGAATTATGTTTTATCATGCCGTAAAAGGGGATTATCAGCAATAAAGAGATGTGATCCCCACAATGAGGTATGTAGTGCGTCCAACGATATTCATAATTTGAAAATTAGCTTTGTCATTTTGTGTTTTATATGCGCAAGATAAAAAGTAGTGTAATTGACCCATATCACTCCCAAGCTGAGAAACCCAAAAAAAGTTAGAAATGCACTTTCTCTGGCTCGTCAAAAGTGCAGGAGACTCCTTGGGACATTTTTGGAGGCATTTTTCAGTGACGCCATTGTAAAAACAGCTCAAAAAACGGCCGTAAATTACACCGCAAAACACTAGTTGTTACAAAAACTCTGACAATTCGGAGCTGTTTACGTGTGAAAACCTCTCCTGATTTTCAGACGTTTTTGGTCACTGCGTGTGAACTCCCCCTAAAAGTGTCCCATAAATATTGACTGTGGTTGGTGGCAGCTAAATGTCATGTGGATAATTATTATGAAGAAATTGTAGAGGGGAAAGAGGGTAGGAGGAAACCTCCAGATCCACGTTCTTGTGTTCGGATCTCGCCCGGATCTCCACGACGGCACATGGCAGACAATGCAGTAGAAAGGAGAGGATCCAGCGATGTATAATAAATGTGGGGAAACTCAGTTTCCACTTTTATTAGATGTGAACAATAAATAATGAACACAGGAAGAGTAACAAGGTGGTTAGAACGGCAAATAGGAGCCTACGCGTTTCGAGCACGATCCGTGCTCTTATTCATGGCTGATTCAAGTGAGCTGCTACAAGCCGTGGAGGTAGATATATCCGAAGACTAATGAAAGGCAGTGCCCAGACAATGACAACGCCCCCGGATCGTGATAGTTTCAGGTGGGAGATTGTTCTCCCATAACAAAATTAGAAGTGGATAAAATGAAACTGGGTGTACAGGCACAGGGAATTGACTAGACACTATTTTTCAGCCTTGGTGAACACTGTGACACTATCACTGCAAAACAGTCAATGGTCGCAGTGCCAGACAGTTTCACCATCTCCATGGCTTTGGATTGGAGATTTGTGTGACCCAAAATTACTTGTATTCTGCCTGGAATAGAGACCGGGAATATATATATATGTGGATTCACCTCAAGTGAGCAGCGACGTTTCGGTTCGTCACAGAACCTTTCTCAAGCTGTATCATGCTACACACATTGTCAAGTATATATAGGAGGTACATCCAATATTTGGCATAAAACCATTCAATGTACAATGCCATGCGATGCCACATTCCCCCCCTTTTAAATAGCGACACACTCCCACCCCTTGTACTTAGCGCCACACTGAACAGACCGGTGAGCGGTAGCCTACCGCTACCACTCTACGCTCTGCCTGGTGTGACTTACCGGAGGAGCAGAGGTCCTGCGGCGCAGGCAGCAGCGGAGTTTCTTCTGGCTAGGGTCGGTGACAGCCAGGGCCGGCCTTAGGTTGGATGGCGCCCTGTGCGGGACTCTCTATTGCCGCCCCCTACACAAACCAAAAATTAACCACATATATGGACACGCTGGAACATATATACTGTACATACATAAAGACTGATATTTAGACATACAGGCAAATATACATACACACATACAGGTAAATTATATAGACATACAGACACATTATATATATATATATATATATATATATATAATTACACAGACAGGGACATATACAAATACATATATAGAAGCACAAAGACACATTCACAAACAGACCCATATATACGCACACAGGCACATATGTACACAGCACAGATAATGTAGTAGTTGTTGCCTGCAGTTCTATGTAACACCACAGATAACACATTGTAGCAGAGCTGAGATTGTAATTTAGCACAATGTGTTATCTGTGGTGTTACATAGCACTGCAGGCAACAGCTGCTACATTATCTGTAATCACAGTTATCACTGTGTTATCTGTAGTGTTACATAGGACTGCAGGTAACATCTACTACATTATCTGTACTGTGTAGTAGAGCTGAGATTGTAATTTAGCCCAAAGTACAGATAATGTAGTAGATGTTACCTGCAGTCCTATGTAACACCACAGATAACACAGTGATATCTCTCTGAGTACAGATAATATAGTAGATGTAAGAGACAAACAAATGCAGAGACAGACAGACACACACACACACACACACACACACACCCACCATGTCTCCTTGCTGACAGGTCAGGACGGGCTGTGTGTGGGCGGAGCTTCCTCTTTGCTTCTCGGCAGAGCACGGGCAGATGCAGGGAGGCTGCAGCACGGGAGTGGACCTGTCCCCTGACCTGAGTCATCTGACCTCATGTCACTGACGTGAGGTCAGGTGACTGGACTGGTCCACTCCCTGGCCATCACAGACCCCAGTCAGAACGCTGTAATGTCCCGGCTCTTCCTAAGCTGCTGCAGGTGTCCGACATACGGGTCGCCTGTCAACAGCGATCAGCTGCTCTTCGGCACCCCCCTTCCCTATCCTCCGGGTTGCGCCCGGGGCACATGCCCCGCCTGCCCCCCCCCCTAGCTACGCCCCTGGTTTAACTAGGTGACACTCAAAACTTCCAAACTGATATAAAACTGGTCACACTGAACTGGTAAACTGTATACTCACAAATCCTACTGAAAGGTATGTCTCCGTGCTTTGGCCTCAGAAAACTTGACAATCACGCTCTGTACATCAAGCTTGCTGGCCCTCTCATTTTCAACACTTGGTAGAGCAAGATGACTTAGTCTCTGAGACCTTGTACTCCTAAGGTCATTTCTGATCTGTTTTTACTTTGAAAATGATCATTCTGCTGCTGATACGGTCACTGGCAGAGTAAGAAAAAGCAGAAGTGCTATGCAGACATCAGGTAGAGTGGAAGCCAATCCAGAGCTGTCAACCAACAGGAGAATAGCTAGATCTCGAACAGATGAAGATCTTTTGATAACCTCTGGAAGCGCAGACTGGAAACGTAACAACTGAGCAGGAAAATCATTGGATAAGTCATCCTGGTAGAAGTCTTGCAATTGTGTTGCTTCTTTGAAGACTACATAATCAGATTCTCCTGAAAGTGTTGCTGGTTGCAGAATTTTGAACCTCTGTAGAACAGTATTCATGGCAGAAAACCGGTTTTGCAGCTGATTTATAACAATATCCAAACATTGGTAAAAGACTGTGGTTTTGAATCTTTCTTCTGGGTCCTGTGATCTTTCATCCAAACACAGCTCATCAAAGTGCGCTTTCTTCACTCTTATTTACAAACTTTGCTTGGATGCCCCATGTTTCTGCTAGAGTTACCGCTGTCCTTTTTGCCTCGTCATAAGTATTTCGAAAGTCGCTGAGCACTTGAGTAGCATTATCTACCAGTTTGGTTGCAGTACAAAGATCCATGTCTTTTGACTGCAACGTTTTAGAAACTAAATTAACATTTTCTAAAATGTTGGCTTGCAGGACAATTATGAAAATAAAATGGAAGGATTCCATTTTTGCCTTCAATGCGCTAGCCTCATCTCTCTCTTTTGGCTTGGTGGAAATAATAATTTTAGACAAAGCCTGTAAGATATCCTGAAACCTAAAACTTAGAGCTAGCACTGAATCATATTGAGAGGCCCATCTTGTTGGGCAAAGTTGTTTTAAAGTTATGGAGGATTCAGAGGTAAAGGAGGCTAAAAATGTCCATCTCTTCACACTGTCGCCAAAGAAAGTATATAGAGACTGAACAGTGTCAAAAAAATAGCAATTTCGGGTATATTTGAAACTGCATCATGCAAAACTAAATTGAGGTTCTGGGCAGCGCAATGTATATAAAGAGCATTCTTTTCTTTGCTGAGAATGCGAGCCTGAACACCAGTGTAAATGCCACTCATGGTGGCAGCTCCATCATAACCCTGGCCTCTGCATTTTGATAGATCCAGACCTTTCTTCTCTATGGATTCTATAATTGTCTTTTCAAGGCCAGCTGCTGATTGATCCTCAACAGACTGGAAACCTAAAAAGGCTTCCTCGATTTTAATACTGGATGCTCGATAGTTTTCATCTCTCTCCACAACGACATATCTAAACACCTGACTTAGTTGATCAATTTCCCCAATGTCTTGAGTTGTATCCATTACGATAGAGTAAAACTGACTTCTGGATTTCAGAAATTATCCCCTCCTCCACTTTGCTCGCAAGAACACTTATCCGTTCATTCTGTATTTGTGGACAAAGATATTTCACTGTTCCTCGGGGTCTCTGCAAAAGGTCCTTTTAGTACAGAATCATATTCAGCTAATAACTCCATTATGGTGAGAAAATTGCCATTGTTCACCTCCCCTAGTTTTTCCCTGTGACCACGAAAAGCAAGGTTGGCCATAGCCATTGTTAATGTAACATTAATATTCCTATGTAAAGCTTGTCTCAAATGTACACTCTCTCAATTTTTTCATTTTCCTCATCTATGGTTTTATTACGTCTCCATTGGTCATACACTATACATGCCTCTGTGGGATTGACTAGTTTCATGTATTTTGATTTTTGCGGACAACCTTTGCCACTTCTGGATACCTTTTTGCCCATGCTGGTTCAAATCCCTGTCTCTTGTGATCTCCAAACAACCAGCAAGGCTCACAGTAGGCTGCATTAAGTCTGGGTGAATAACACAGCTAAGTAACAGGTATTTTTAGGCCCGTGTTTAGTGATTCTCTCATAGAAACTTGCAGAAAAACACCTTCCATCTGTTTTATCTCTAGGAATTGGCCCTTGAGGCCCGCATGGACTGCAAGGATATCCACCTTCATACCATCACCGCCCAGGGTCCATTACTCTTTATTCATAATAAGACTAAGACACATTTTATTGGGAAGTGGAGTGGCCACAGCTTTTTCCAAAACATATTTTTATTTGAATAATTTAACCCTTAAATTCAGCTTGAAGGCTTTAACCTCTTTTTTTTGTTGTATTTCCAAAGCCTGAGATGCCATCAAACTGCTATTCCAGCAGGCATGTAGGGTGCTAAACCGCCTTCCTAGCTAACTCCACCATGTGGGAAACTGAGAAACCTACTCGGTTACCTGCCACCCCACCAAGAAGCGCCAAACCTCTCTCGGCCCCGTCGAGCAAATCCAAAATAAAAATCTCTAGGCCTATATCATTTTAGATGTACGCCATCTAAAGCCAGGAGTCCCACATTATCACCTTCCAATAAGCGATGCCGCAAAGCAATTCCCCCGGCTGCACGCACAAATTTGGAGATGCGCACAGTCACTAATCTCCGAGCTCGATCTATTGCCGAGCTATCCCTGGCACCACGCCATACTGACCTAGCGACTATTTCCGACCATATTAAAATACACTTGGGAAAGAGTTGTTGCAAACGACCCAGAGTTCTAATCGCATAAAGGATAACTCCCCTACTTTTACCTGGCCTAACCAACTTCGGCAACAACTGTACCCACCGCATGCCCCTGAAACCGTGCCACTGCACCTCGGCGTTAACCAATCCAAAATTGGCGCTCAGCGGCCGCCAAGTCGCACGTATAGCAGCCCAATGTACGTACGAGTGCTCTATGATCCAAACTTTGGGCCTCGCAGCTCCTGCCGAGTTGGGAAACGAGAACCTCCGTACGACAACACAAACCATCATATAAAACACAAACCAAGAAATGAAAAACTAGCGTTAGCCCTCTCAAACCTCCTTGACCACTAAATCCGGGCGTACATAAAACTTAAAGCTCGCCGAAGTCCACCTGCCTATCCGCATTATTGCGGTGTCCCCCTTCCCCAGTGCTTCCGTAGCTGCACCTATCCGAAAGGAATGAGTCCCGAATTCATGCACCGGCAGACCCATGTGTCGTAAGCATGACTTAAAAACTGAAGTGAACTGAAAACGAATAAGGGGGGGAAGAATTGGCGTGTAACAAGAACTGCAGCCATTGAGCACGTACTTTCATAAATTCAGACACCACCGCCAGTGGGCAGTTGCTCCCACCTAATTGCCCGATCGCAACCCAAGAACCTCTCTCCAACTGGTCAGTCTTCGATCGACGCGCACACACACTTTTAAGCATTCAGAACGAACTACTACGTCTGAAAATGCCAAACCCCCCCCCCCCGCCCTAATCGCACTTGGGGGGACCAATTCGCTAATGCGCAAAGCCGCGATGAAAGCCAAGGAAAAAGCTGCACGAAACAGGCCCGCTTCATACTGATTTCGACATACTAATATCCCTGCCATCAAGAGTAACGATTGCAATTGTTGCAGCGTTACCTTCCTGGACCCTGCCTCCTGATCAATTTGTGACACTAAACTAGTCCACTTATCGTCAGGCAACTTAAAAACCATCTTAACCGTGTATTTAAATAACTAAAAATGACAAAACCGTGGATGGCCTTCGGTCTTTTCTTCAGAAATCGTCACACCGAAACGCGCTGCCATCCTCTGAAAAACCGACCAGTAACCGCACATACCGGACCCTTTAGGGTCGACAAAAAAGAATCATCCAAATAATGAATGACAGACGAAAAACCTAACTCAGAATGCACTACCCATTCTAGAAAGGAACCAAACATTTCAAAGTAATTACATGAAATAGAACATCCCATAGGCAAACACATATCATAAAAATCACTATCTAAACAACAACGCAGCAAATGGAAATAATCAGGATGAACGGGTAGAAAACTAAACGCAGCCTCAATATCAGACTTGGCGAACAATGCACCCTGGCCCGCAACAGTTGAACCGCAACATCAAATGAAGTATAAGAAACCCTCGAATCTTCACTGGGAATACCATCGTTAACTGATGCACCGTGAGGAAAGGACAAATGATGTAGAAGTCTAAGGCTGGGTTCACACGCGCATGTTACGTTCGTAATGGACTGAAAGTATTTCGGCCGCAAGTCCCGGGCCGAACACACTGCAGGGAGCCGGGCTCCTAGCATCATAGTTATGTACGATGCTAGGAGTCCCTGCCTCTTCGTGGGCCTACTGTCCCTACTGAAAACATAATTACAGTATGGGACAGTTGTCCTGCAGCGAGACAAACTCCTAGCGTCGTACATAACTATGATGCTAGGAGCCCGGCTCCCTGCAGTGTGTTCGGTCTGGGACTTGCGGCCGAAATATGTTCCGTCCATTACGGACGTAATATGCTCGTGTGAACCCAGCCTTAAACTACCTCGCTCTTTTTTGGGCACCAAGCCAAGGGGGGATACCCTCAGATTAGAATACGGGGGTTCCGAAAAAGGGCCAGCCATCCTACCCAACTCAACTTCTTTATCAATCTCTTGTCATGCAACGTCAACGTTTTCCCTGACCGACTTTAAGTTATCCGACAATAACAATGCAGACGTATGCTCATAGGGAATTACCAAAATGAAAACTTTCAGTGAGCAGCTCTGCCTCCCGCCTCCTGGGGCACCGATCTAGCCCCGGCCCCATCTCGTGCACGCTCACTGGCGTTCTCTGTTGCGCCGGAAGTAGGCACCTTGAAAGGCTGCTTACCTCTAATAGCCGCGTGCCCGCCCCCACAGATGGAGCACTCGTGCCGAAACCTGCAATTTGCAAAGAAACGACGGTGACCTTCGTTGTACAACCAGCAGGCCCCCGTGGGCCACGGGGCCCCGGCTGTAGAAGCCTTCACTGAAGCTGCAGCCAGCAGTATAAAGGGGCGCGCGGGCTTCCCCGTCTGGGCTAAAATGAGCTGCAACCATATATCCGTTGCCTTGGACGCCCAACCAATGTCAGGCGACAAACCCAAACGACTGAATTCCTCGTCATAGCGCCACCAAGCTGCACCACAGTGCAGTCTGTGGGCACTAAATATTGTATCAAAGTACAAGAACAATTCAGCCCCTTTACCGGGGAAGCGCTGACAAATGTGCACCAGGGTAGAATAACCCTGAAGCCAATTATTAAATGTCTTTGCTACTTTAATTTTTCTATCTGAACCCTTCTCAAATGTGCGCTCCTTATCAACAGTCACCTGTTCAACAGAAACCAATGACCAAATATCAACATATTCATTCTTCCATATTTTTTCCTTGATTTCTGCCGTGAGTACCGAGAGGAGCCACACCACAAAATATCGAGTCCCTAAACTTCAAAATACTAAAATCCGATTCCTTTGCAGATGGGAGCTTCACCCCCCCCCCCCTGGCGGACCCGAGGCAGCAGTAGCAGTAGCTGCCTCATTTACCGTTAAACCGCTACAACAGCCTTTAACACAGAAACAAAATCATTCCCAGACAAAACACTTATCAAGCCATGCGTTATTACATGTATACTCATCGGGGGCAGAAGTCGTAGCGTCTCCTGAAGGTATAATGTCCGCTGTCAATCCTGCTGGAACCAAAGGCTCACTCCCACCTGACAGGCAATGGAAGTCTCCTGGGACAGCGAGGCTACCAGTGCGAGTACGCAATGCGCTTCCTGACCCCGACTGCAATTCCGCTTCTATGAACAATCCTTGGCCAACACCTGCGGAGACCTTGCAGACGTTGAAGAAGACTAAGAGGAGGGTATCTCTCTAGAAGACAACGTGTATCTGTGACGGTTGTGGCGGCGATGCCTCTTGGAGCGATGTCTCCTCCCTCTCAGACATATCCGCGACAGCACCTGCGGAAGAAAAGTGACACGGCAGACAAATTGTCTTCAACATTAACATTCTCCCTACCTTCACCCATACTTTGTCCTGGTGTCTGCACAGAACCCCTGTGAAAGGAGAAACTAGGCACATGACACAACTGTGTGCAACCATCAGCCCTTTAATCCATTTGCTTGGTCCATCCCACCGGCCGCACCAAATGCTCACCTGTAACCCGAGCATTCTTGGCAGACACTTTCCGTTTTTTTCATGTGCCTACGCCTTTTCCCTCTAACAGCCGCTGCCCGGCACTTTAAGGGAGCAGCAACGCTGGGAGCTGCCGCAAAGGGAGCCGCCTGCCACTTTCCGGCGAGACTCCGCTCCTGCACACAGGCCGCATGGTAGGAGACCATTTCAGCCACCTCCGATGCAGGGAATGCCTCAACACTGTCCCGGCCTGCAATTAGAGGAGCATCAGTACTCACCACCCCCTGCTCCGCATAGGCGGTAGCCGCCACAGCCAGCAGACTTGCGGCCACCTGCGGCACACATCTCCGTGGCCCATGTGGCGGGAGGTGGGAGGTACGGGTCTGACAGGGAGAAGGAGGGATCGCATCCCCCGCTGATGCGACCAAAGTGGAACGCCTCTGGCCTGCACGCTCCACTATTTCGGCCTCACCATGACCACTTGCTGCACTACCACTACCGGCAGCGGAGGCTATATTAGACCGGTGAGGGCCTCTGGCGACTGGGCTAGGGCTTAATCTAGCAGGGGGACGCGTTACGCTTTGTGGCCTACCTCGAGTAGCTGCTGGTAACGCCTCCTGGGCCGGTGCGTTAACTCCTCTGTTCCTCCCTGCTAACAGTGACTCCAACCAGGCTGTTCCTTCAAGAGCCACCTGTTGTTGTGCAACCTGTTGCAGGAGTTCGTCAGCCATCAGGAAAAGGATGAAGGCAGCAAATATAGAAAATGGAGGCTCAAGATCTTCACACTCGACAGAAGGTGTACTTCTCATTGGAGCAGAAGGTAAGAGGGGGGGAACTGCACTTGCCCTTCACATTTATCAGCTTTACCACACCCCTCGCACCACCCTGTAACCAATCCTGGATCCATGGGCATTTCCTGAACTTTTCACACCTCCTCCTCCATCCCTTGCAGTCCTTGGCACTTTCCCTAAATGATTCATTGCCTGCAAGACCATTACTTATAATAAATCTTTTAACATTTCCATCTTGAATGGTAATCGGGTAATGGCCTCTGTCTGTTACGTGTTCCTCGGATAGAACACCTTCGATAAGGCTAGACTGTAGTTGACTGACACAGACAGACTTTCCATATGTTCCTCTGTTGTACTTGCGCTACAGCCGGCGTGTCCACTTGTTACTCTCCTGCAATGAACTCTGTACAATACTGCCAGGACTTACATTTACATCTTCTATTGATGACGTTTCTTCAGTTCTACTGTGAGAGGCAGATGATGTACTTGCATCTCCAGTTGCTTTAAAGAAACGACATATTTTTTGAAGTTTGGCATATTTCTCCTTCCCTCTTCTTTTTGCGCTTTTGAGCACCACTCAAAGCATGGTGAGACATTATGCAGTTACTGTATATATAATCCTAGAATATCTCTATGTACACATATAACAACATTACAGCAGACTTTTTATATTTATACTTACATACACAGAAAGCACACATATGATTTAACTTGGCTTGCTCCTGATGAGTGCTGATCATCCAGGGCTGGCAGGAAGAGAGACCAGAAATTCACATGGCCTATATGTTCCTATCCCTCAGTTGACTCCACCTTAAGACCTCCCATATATACACCTTCCAATGTGCGTCTGTACAGTATAGGTCAATCTAATCCCAGTATGCTCGGCTGTCTCTACATCCAGTTTACATTGGCTCCTTCCTGTACTGAGGACCATTGTAATGCTAATAAGGCAGTAGATAAGAATCTATGACCAAATGGCTTCTGAGCATTCTGCCACCCCAATGGGTGAAAACCACTGAATAATCTCAGTATATACTAGATCTATTTACCAGGTATATTTTATGTGGTCATAAGACAGTGTCTGGATGGGAACAATATCTGCAATGTTTAAAGACCAATAGAAATCATCATATTTGGTTCCAGCCCAGTAGCTTAATATAAAAATCTATCTTATTCCTTAGAAAATGCCATTGGAATTAAAATTTTCAGCTTTGTTAATCTTTCACCTGAAATTGTTTGGAGAAGACTGTCATTAAAACATAAAAATATTAGTCGAAGTGAATAATTTCTAAGTGTAACACGTTTTCCACATAAGTCTCTACTACAGATTTTTCTGCTGAATGGTAAATGATTATACAATTACTCGTACCAATGGAAGATACAAAGGTGATGTTAAAACGTTCCTCTTGTTCCTCAGAAACCTTGGCATGATGGTCGTCTTGTGCTTTGGGTAGAACATTTTTAGATTTAGAAATGATCCAACCTGATGGGTTTGTAGAATCCATGTTCATCAGGATCCCGGCGACCTCTTTCCACTGTAATTTGTTAGTGGCTGCATCTTCTTCTTTTTCAGTGGTGTGCTGGTGGCTGAAGTTGTGAATGACCTAACTGGTGTGTTGTAACGTTTCTTTCAAGTTCTGTTCACCCTGATTTTTACATATTTCACATCAACACATATGTTCATTGATGCATCTTTATTCATTGAACTGGTAGAAACCGGATCAATTCTGGGTGTGGATGTAGAAGAAATACATAATTCCATGATTTCGGTTGACAAAGCATAATTGTGTTCATGTACTATGTTTCCGTCTACATGGTGGAGACTTTCCTAAGGAAATCCAGTTGGAATAGCATTATCCTCCAGCCATCGTACATTTCTTTCTGACTTGTGCACGTAACAGTCTTGTTCAAAACACCATGTATTTTGCCTTCAATTGGTAGTGCCGGTTCATAAATATTGTCCAACGCTTGTCTTGTGTTGAGGCAAAGGTTTCTCTTTTCGAGAATGCTGGGAAACACTTGCGTTATGACTCCTTTTAGCGTAAGTTGCAACAACTTTTACTAGTTTACAACTATTATAGACAGTATTATTCACTGTGCAATAGTAAATATACGTGGTTTTTCCCTTGAGTAATATATGTGTTTCACTGGATGAATACCAATGGGAATTTTTTGGTTAGAACCTAACCTTTAATGTGAGATTTATTTCTTTTTTTAAGCAATTTCAGATAGTGATACAATTGTATCCATAAGGTTCGTTCACTAGCGCTTGCGCACTTTACATTGACATATGTAATAAGTTCAGACAGGACAAGGATGAGATTTAAATGGTTAATACCATCACACTCTAGTATTTATAATTTATTTTAGCATTTTCCTGGTTTTTATTTATTTTTATATTTTTATATTTTTTTATAGTTATTCAAAAAATATTATGTTTAAATATTTTTGTTCCAAGTTGGGACCGGTACCCTCCTTGTCACAAGGTGTGTGCCAGGAACTGAAGCAACATGAGCAGCTGCTCTAGGAGTTCCTCTATATGAATCTCTTGTATTTCAGCTACTGCTGCTATAGAGATGTCTGTGCAGCTCTCTTATTAGCAGATCAGCTGCTTTATCAAGCCCAGTGTGTGCCGGGAGCTGATACAGCTTCAGCTGCTGCTGCTGTGGATTCCACTGTGAGGATCTCGTGTTTAGCAACACACTAATCCTGCCTATCTGTAGTTATCTAGCCCTACGCGTTTCCTTACTCATAAGTAACTCTGCAGTAATAGTGGCTAGCAACTATGTCCACGTTTGATCATAGAATCAGTGCATTGTCTACACAGACCTCTGGAATGCCAGAAGGTCTAATCTATTAACTCTGTGAGCCCCTGATGAATTACTGCAGAGTTACTTATGAGTAAGGAAACGCGTAGGGCTAGATAACTACAGATAGGCAGGATTAGTGTGTTGCTAAACACGAGATCCTCACAGTGGAATCCACAGCAGCAGCAGCTGAAGCTGTATCAGCTCCCGGCACACACTGGGCTTGATAAAGCAGCTGATCTGCTAATAAGAGAGCTGCACAGACATCTCTATAGCAGCAGTAGCTGAAATACAAGAGATTCATATAGAGGAACTCCTAGAGCAGCTGCTCATGTTGCTTCAGTTCCTGGCACACACCTTGTGACAAGGAGGGTACCGGTCCCAACTTGGAACAAAAATATTTAAACATAATATTTTTTGAATAACTATAAAAAAATATAAAAATATAAAAATAAAAACCAGGAAAATGCTAAAATAAATTATAAATACTAGAGTGTGATGGTATTAACCATTTAAATCTCATCCTTGTCCTGTCTGAACTTATTACATATGTCAATGTAAAGTGCGCAAGCGCTAGTGAACGAACCTTATGGATACAATTGTATCACTATCTGAAATTGCTTAAAAAAAGAAATAAATCTCACATTAAAGGTTAGGTTCTAACCAAAAAATTCCCATTGGTATTCATCCATTATAGACAGTATGTTTAACTGAGCCATGGAGACCAATAAAGTGTCCCACCCGGCAAGGGCTTTGCTGTCGTGATGTTACGTTTCTGTGTTAGTGTGGATTAAGGCCAGTATTTTAGAGCTCGGTATAACAGCCTTTTATAAACCAATTCACCTTGGTCATTCCAGGCTGCAGTCTGCTCGGCTTGTGACATTTTACAGAGTAACAATTCAGAATTTTTTTTTATACCTGTCGTCGTTTACAGGTAAACAATCCCACTAATCACAGGGTCAGCGCTGTTCAACGGGTGAGCTTGTAAAGGTTGCGGCGTCATTGGGTCAGATACATCAGGGGGCATTAAAGAGTTAAGCTCGTCTTTGCCTGCTTAAGTTGTTTCGCATGTAACCAGTATTTCTGCAGCACGGTTCTATTCCTCCTTGATCTTTTTAATCTTCAGGTTTTTGTTTTTTTTTAAGTATTTGGAAGGTAAACAAATTCTGTTTCTCATTGTTCAAAGAATTTCTGTAAACTATCCAAATAGTGTTCAGGGACATGTACGTTTTCTCTGCATATTCCATTATCGGTTAGTCAGTCCAGACAAGAGGTATAGGAAACCCCAGCAGGGAGCCAATAAAACCGCCCGATTGCTCCACAACGCGCTAAAAGAACAGTCTTTCCAAGGTACGTTTGACGGGCTGAAGTTGTTTATAGTTTGTCCCTGGGGCTCTTGATAAGCACCATATATTATGTTACTCTGTAATGTAGGTGGTAGGCAGTTCACTAGTCAGGTCACTTACATCGCCCAACGGCGGATTCGGCATTATCCTATTTACCAGAGATGTCTCTCTACCATGACCCATACACTCAAATTTCAGCAGAGTCCAAAACATTGTACATCTCTAGGCGAGCAGAAACCGTCATTTGTATTCCGCACTAAGCTAGGACACTTCCTTTCTCCCAACTGATCATGGCTGTCCCGTCATCTGAAATCCAATGAAGACTCCTCGTATTGTATTAAAAATGTGTGTGCAGAAAGCCCCTCCGGATTGGTCCCCATAGTTGTGATTAGTAAATTAGCCACCTGACCATTTCCCCACAGTTTAGAAACCATTCTGCAATCTGTCTCTTGGCTGGATTAACCTCTATTTTACTTGCGCAGCCGAATTCCCTCCTTTACTTCCAATACATTCATATAGTGTTTGTTATTACATCATTTGTACACCATGAGGGATATTCTGAAGCCGCCGGTTTATCCCCGAGATGCACTTTAATGTAAACTTCAAACAACTGAGTTGTCCACTTCAGAGCAAAATTTAAAAAATCTCACAAAGTGTGTAACGTTTCTTTAAGGCCGTTTTGTATATTAATAGTGCGCCAAGTACCTGTCAGTGACTGCTCATCTGTGTGATTGCACGGGATCGTCAGCTCATTAGTGGCGCAAGGAGAACAGGAGTTTGTTCATTCTAACAGGCAGGACCGGAAAGTATAAACCTTCCGGCTGGCAAACTTGGTAGACGTCCAAAAGGCTTAAAATCGTAAATAACTGGATGGTCGTCGCGGTGCTGCTTAGTCTTGTTAACGTAGGGGTACAAGCTGGTGCAGTCCTAGTAGTGTAGATGCTCACCAGGGCCAGTTTTGTGGTACAATTTTATGGCGTTTGTACCACTGCCATAAAGAGCATCACAGGGGTTCATGGGATGCAGGGTTATATTTTTATTTTTTTTCCCCCAAGAGGAAAAACTTGTTCATGTCTAACATACTATCCCAGTCATGTTTCCATATTTCACACGCTTCATGATAGTTCCTTTTAAGAAACTGTGTTTTGATGGGTTTGGGATATAATTGGTCGTAGTTTGTCACATTGTTAAAAGATTTAACGGCAGCTGGTAGCGCTGCACGTAGTTTTGGTGATCAGTATACCAAGCCATGAATTTCACTTTTCTAATCGGGCATCGTGATTTCAAAATCCTATTGGTTTACAGAAGGCCTAGAACAATGTAATTAACCAGTGTTAAAAATAAAGTGTGGAGAACAGACTTTGGAGATGTTGAAACCCAATGGCTGTGGTAGGTTACGATGACTCATGGGCAGGAAATGTAAAGAATCGATAAACTGAGTTCTTAAATCTGACACACAATGTAATTGACCTCCTCGTGCCAATAAGTTAATGAAAAAAAATTTCTTTGACCACTGTTTTACGACCAAGTAAACTCCATGCGGGCCGGCACTGATCTAAAAACGTGTAGCCGCAGAAAGCCGTGTGTGAATTTAACAAAATCTTCCAGACACGTTGATCTCTGATATTCCCAGCCCCCCCCCCTGTCTAACGGAAATGTGTAGGTGTAATTGGGTATATGTATACCAGTCTCCTGCACACAGTCAAAATAATAATAAATGCATCTGTCCATCTCATCCAGCGTAACTTTTCTCAAGTAACAAACGTTACCGTGTCAATTACGGCATAGCAAATTTGACGTTTTAAACCTTCACAATCATGCGGCTTTGCCTTTTTAATATACGTATTTGCTGCACGAATCGCAGTATTCCTTAAGTCTACTCTCTCTCTATTTTTTGCGGACAAGATGTTTGCGGCTTTAAACAATCGTTTGAACAGCACGAGTCTCTGACAAGCTTTATAAATATAACGGCATGAATGGCTGTTTGTGCTGAAAACGGGTGTCTCAAAGTAAAAATGTTTTTGATACGGTAGTAATGATCCGGATCTTGTAATAGAAACAGAACTTTGTCTTTACAGGGAGTTTCTGTGGAAACGCTGCCGTTCATCCTGGTGATCGATCTTAATGGTCACATTCAAATGCTTTTCAATCTCCGGTATGTTGCTAAAACGGACTAGCCAGTCGTCGGGTATGCCCAAAGTCCTATGAATTTCAGATTCCTCACCAACCATAGTCTGCCACCTGTTTGGTGTCCTAAAGGGCACAGACTGGCAGCCAGACATAAGCTGTTTTCTGTTTAAATACAAAAGCCAGTGTGTCTGTTATAATAATTCGGATTTAAGGGGTAAATCTGAGCCGCCTACAGGTCATAACACCTCCGACTGTGTTTCTAACAATTGTAACAACGAGTCTTAATGGTAGAATACAAAGAATCATTGAGGCCGTCACCAGCGAATCTTAACTGAACCAAATCATTGAGCCCCACATCAGCCCACAGTAAGTGTAAGAGCTCCTGGATAGTTATTCAAAGGCCCGTAGGTTTTCTAGATTTGCAAATCTGAAATGCTGATAATGCTCAACAGCATTAAAATTGATGAGATCCCTACTGTACTGGTTGAGCTCCAGAAATACTGGCTCTTCCACAGCCTTGTTGGGGTTATCCAATTCATGCTGTACAGGTATTTCTTCAACAACGTTCTCTGGACCAGGAGATTCTTGGCGTACGGGCAATACATGTGGCGCTATTAAATGGTGTGGGGTAGGGGGTGTTTGTCTTTCTACTGGAAAATACACCTCAGGAGTCTTCGTCTCTAGTTTTACAGGTTTCCTAACAGACCTGTCCCTGTAGTTCATTGGTCGTCTGTCGTGAACCGTTCCCACACAACCTTTTTTAAACCGTCCCAAGGCGTGCCTAGTCAGTCATTTTAGTGTGTTTAATACTTTGTGGAAATCTGCGCTACGCCTTAATTTCAATTCAGACCCCTTGGATAGCGTGAGATTACTTAAATCATGCAGACAGTATAATTCGCCAAAATCTTCAACAATGGCTTTCAAACCCCGCCAGAAACTAAATTCATGCATGCGCCGCTCTCCATCAGAACAGACGGCAGCGGTCCGCTTGAGGGTTGATCTCCATAAAATTAAAAATGGTCTTACGTTAACGTCACTTTCGCCAGGTCTCAGGATGGCTGTGCCTCTTAGAAATGCACTTTTGGCTGGGTTAAGGCTTTTTCTAAGTTTTGCTACTCTACAAATATAATCTGCATCATTAGACATTCTGCGTCAAATCTTGCGCAGCCCTAATTGTACGTCTTGATCTTGCTATTTATATCGGCCCCAAAAACTATTTCACCGAATGTGCCACTGTATGAATTCATATATTAATGGCTCGATATCTAAATTTAGTTTTGAAGCCTTTGTTCGACTTGTAGTCGTTTAGTGTGTGGAGTCTGTACAGATTCGCTATCCGGTTTTGTTTTTCTTGTAATTTTTGGATCCCCGACTAACGCTTTAGAAGATTCACCCTTGGGTTGCGGAGGTTGAAAGCTTTTCGTTATCACCCTGTTGGTTGAACGCTGAACATGTAGCGCTGCGTGCTAAAGACAGCCTTGATCCAGTAGCTTGCGTATACAGTATATTTCCAATGCAATTGGGCCCTTTTATATATGAAAATGAAATCCTAGTCGCACCTACGTACATCTACAACCCCACCCTTTACTCAGGTGTCCTCCGGCCCTCTTTACTTTATTTATTTTTATTTTTTTATCTGCTTCCACTAACATGATATGGGTATATTTGTCACAGTAGTCTTCATCCTCCTGTGGATGGCGCTCTTGTTCTTAGAATATGTCTGGTAGGATGGCTTTATTACTCCAGGATCTTTGGCCAAAGTTTATGATACCCCGGGATATAATAGTTGTATATTCAATATCTGATCTTATTATAAATGTTGGCTACCAAATCCATTTTTTTTCCCTAGTCTACTCCCTACTTTGCTTGCTAACACCTGCTATATCCTACTCTCAATCTAATATTTTGTTTACCCACCCTCCATCTCTTCCAGTTTAAAATCTCCTGCCATCTAACCCTTTTCCCCAGCACCGCTGCAACCTACCAGTTTAGATGCAGCCCGTCCCCACCATAGAGCCTGAAGCCAACAGAACTCACCTAGTTCTCCAGAAACAGAAGTCCTCTTGTGCACAAAGTTCTAAGCCACTTATTTAACTCCCTGAGCTACCGCTATCTTTCTAGTAACTCGTGCCACTCTGAGTATTACTGAGAACACTTCCCTGGAGGACCTGGACTTCAGCTTCTCCCCATGTTAGTTAAAATTGTTTAAGGAACTTTTATTAGTCATTGGTTCTGCTGTGTACCATGACCGCCAGATCTACCCCAGCCCTACTCAGCAATCTGTCTATTCAATCCACAATATGCCGAGGACAAGGTTCATCACTGCAGACAACTTGTCTGGATCCATCTTTCCTCCAGGATCAGAGACATTATAACAGAGATCCCCGCTTCCATTTCTGGAAAACCTTTCTCCAACTTGGCATATATTGTTCTGCTGCAACTGTTGAAGACTTGACTGACCTGTTTCCGATGAGTGGTCAAATCAAGCAAGAGACCACCATGTTGATGTATAACAGATCCCAGAAAATGTCAGCCAGAAACTCTTGAAATATAGTAGAAGCATTAGTCTGAACAGCGTGACTAAATACTCATGGTGGACATCCTAAGTATTAAAGGCTATCTTCCAATCGTCTCCATGTATGTGGATCAGGTTGTATGCTCCCCACAGGTCCAATTTGGTGACTATCTTGGCTCACAGGTCCTAAAAGAAATGTGATTCAGCGCTGAAAAGTCGTTAAAAGGAAAGTGTGCCTAATTTTATTGGTAAACAAAAGGATTAAATATTGTATTTAGGAGGTTTGTAATAAGTTGCCTACGCGTTTCAGACACAGCTCGTGTCCTTAGTCATTCCTTGTAGTCCGTTCTAGTGCAGGTTTCTTGTGTTTTATATCCGGTCAATTCGGCCTCGCCAGAATCGTGCTCCACAGCACCTGTGATTGACGGAAATGCGTGTGACCAGGTAATCCTTTTCAGGTCTAAATTTGACTTTGTATATCACGTATGAAAAATACATACAAGCTTGCTGATATGGGGAATAAAAACCAAAACGATAATCTTTTAGTGTGACCGGGCAAATGCGCAGTCAAAATGTATACCATATGGCCAATATTAATCGGGTGTAGACACAGCCGAAGTCCCACACTATGGTACATAATCTTAATTTTGTTTCCCATATTATTTTTTTTCCTGATACAGGAAAGCAAAACCTGTAAATAAATGAAATGGTTGGAGCGTATATTATAAGGACATCAATATTAAAGTAGCCACCATATTAATATATATAGGCTTTGTTTTGCATGTGTAAAATGTAATTGGAGTTCTAGAGCGATATAATCTAGGGATTCCCATGAAGTTTTTAGCAGAAATGGCAGCAGAAAGAATGTTAATGTAGTGGATATCCGGCATAGACTTAAATTTATAAAATGTAAACTTATAACATCTTTACATTCACAAATGGGATGTTTGGAACTTGCATCTTTGTCCCGGTCTAATCCTCAATCAGTATATTTATTACTACGATGCTTGAGACACTAAAGACGCAGGACGGTTAGTCAGAGCAGTATCGGGAAGACACATGTATTACCTGATATTTATTGGAAAGGGAGAAAAATATTGTCTTAAAATAATCCCAATATATTTAATGGTGAGACTGCATGTAATATATCTATACTAAATGTCGCTGAACATCATTACCCAACTTAATAATTAAATAAAGCAAAAAAAACTATTTATTGTAAAATTGTGGGAAAGGCCACCGCTTTATTTAACACATTTTTCACATGGCCCTGAAGTAACCACTTAACTCATTAGCATATCCTGTGATGCCGCCCACTGTGAAGCGCATGTAGGTTCTTCTCACGCATTTTAACTCTTCAGAGCCTGTCTCCGCCCTGCTTTGACATCTGAAAAACAAAAACCACAAACGCCTATGCAAAAGAAAGTCCAGAAACGGACAGGCCATAAAAGACCTGGTAAAAGAAAAGCAATGAAATTAAAAGACAGAACACAAATAACAACAATCTACCTAAAGAGGGAGGGCGGGAGGGACGTCTGCAGGTAAGAGGGTGAACTGCTCTTGACCTCAATTATTTATACGCTCTTAACCCCTTCTCTATCCCCTTAGCCACCAATCCCTGCTCCTAATTTTTCCCACACTTATCCCCCCCCCCCTTTCTCTCCCCCATCACACACAGTCCCAGGCACTTTCTCTGTTTTAGTGCCTCAAAACATGAGCTCCCTCCTGAGGTTGAGGCCGACTGGAGATCTCGTTTCAGATTATAAATCCAGACGGCCTCCCTATCTAATAACGTGTCTTAGATTGCCGCCACTCATAGAATCTTTGATTTTCTCTATGGCGTAAGTCTTGAATGAGTTAACGGATCTAATGTGGCCTGCAACTAAATGTGTCGTTGCATTTGAAATATTACTTATGTCTGGATTCCTAATCTAACAAGATGCTCCAGGATTCTATCTTTACATTTTCTGGTTGTACAACCAACCTACTTTCTATCACATACGGTGCATTCGATGACATATATAACTAGCTCGCTACTGCAGTTGATCTGTTTTTAATGGCAACATTACCGTCCCCACGAGAATCACAGAAGCCTTTGGTAGGTTTTGTGAAGGAACAATCCATGCGTGAGAGCCGCACCTGTAATAACGAGTGCTGTAACCGTGTAGTTTTGTTTTTACGTGACCTAAAAAAAGGAGGGAGAAAGCGTGTTACCAGAGGGGGCGCTCTACGTGACACTGCACGAAGTCCCTGTTTTAAGGTCGTTTCCAAATTGTCATCTTCGAACAACCTGGGGAAATATTTATACACTCTGATTTCATTAAATTGATTACTTTATTGGAGAACTAATGTTGGTGTATCTGAACTCCTGGGTGTGGAATGCTTTTTATTAAAGATTAAATCCTCTCTGGAATTGGGCCCCACTATTGATTTGGCCCTAGCCAGAGTCCGGTTCTTATAGCCCCTTTTATTCCGTCTGGATAACGGCTTTGAACAAACCAAGAATTTGTCAGACTGCAATTTCTCCAGGTTCTGGTGGTTTCACCTACAGGGGTGAATTACACGATGGCCTATTTACCACATTCGTGCCCACCTACTGTAAATGGCAATTATGCTAAATTACTCGCCTAGGTTTCCAGTGCCCAGATATTCCAAGACAGTCGGCTACCACCAACTATAATTATCTAGGTGATGGGGGCCTAAGTTTCCATATTTCCTCAACACTAATTAGTCTCCATCACAAAGGTTCTCGTAACAGAACATAAAATACTCCCATACAGGTAATGTTTTTTTTTTCCTTCGGAAGATTAAGTTCTGCAAGACTACAAGGAAGAGGCTTACTAATAATTCAAATTTACTACACAATAGTGCCGTGCAATTCAAAAGCTCTCAGATAAAAAAGATGATCTAATATACATACAATTAAAATGCATTCAGTTTATGAAAATAAAAAACAGAAGAAAAGCTTAAAGGTAATGTGTCGCTAGAAAAATTATATATTTTTTTTTAGTTAAACAGTGTATAGGTGATTAAACATTGTTCTAATTTTTTTCACGAGTCAGGAAATATTATAAATTAGTTTCTAATTTATAACATTTCCCAGCGCTGGTCATTAGATGGAGCAATTTCCAAAATTGCAGCATTGGCATGTGGTAAAGCAACCACATTGCTTTATGCTGCAAAATTTGAGAAAACTCACTCGCTCTAGTGAGCTCCCAGAATCCCCCCTCCTTTATCCTGGCTAGTGCCAGGAGAAAGGAGGGGATTGAACGGTCAAATCTCCTACACTGTGTGTCGCCATTTTTTTGAGCTAACACACAGTGTAGTAGGTTAACATACAGTAGTGTACATACACAGACCTAACTTACCTGCTCCTGCCGCCACCGCTCCCTCCGGTCCGTCCGCTCTGTCTGCTACCTCCGCTCCAAGTCCGGAAGCCGCGACCGGAAGTAGTAATCCAGAAAAAAATGGATAACCATTAGCTGCCAATCGGAAAAAAAAACGCCAAACGGGTCAAAAGTCGAATGTCAAGTCAAGTGTCAATCATTGCTTCACAACAAATAACACAGTCCCGCATAATCAGTTAACCCAAAATGCTGTACAGAAGTACTACACATAATAATGGCAGAGAAAACAAAGACCATATAAAACCCGCAACGAGGTCAATACTTCAATAGAGATAATGATGATTTTTGGAAAAAAAGTTACGTAAGACAAAGTAGTGAGAAATAGATTATGTACTCACGCTTACTGTTTCCCCTGCCATCATGTGCTATGCTAAACAAAGGACACTGCTGATGTAAAAACCAAAACAAGAAGAGTAAAACACAGGCGGCGCTAAAGTGTCCCTGGCGTCTAGGCAACCACAAGTACGGTAGCCAAGGAAAACCAAAAAGGAAACATGACACGCAGGATGGTACGCACGGAGGGAAACTAAGGAAGAGTTCACAACAGGAGAATGAAGAACGATATTAGCGAGAAACGGTTGAAGAAGGATCATAAAATTGGTAAATAATTAAAATTCATTAAAATAGCTAGAAATTAGTCAACGTAAGACAAAGGTAAAAGTATAACAATGTCTAAAAAAGGTCGAAAAATGTACCAAGGATAAGAATGTTAGTAAATGGATAGTGGTCAGCAAGGGAAACAAAATATGAAAAGATGTTTTGTAAGCAATGTGTGTAGCTAATAACCATCAAACGAGAACATTAATATTGGTATTTCGGCAGAAAAAGATCAAAGCCACATAGTAAATGTCATAACAATAGAAACGGCAACACAAGAAAAAGGAGGGTAATGTATTAGACTGAATAGAGAACAATAACATATGACCGTTAAGAGCAGGCAGTAGAAATTATTAGCAGATGAGAATTATTATTAGAGTGGATTCGGTCAGGTCATTCAGACCATTAGGATGTGGAGTCACGAGCTTATATATCCAATCATTTCCCCCCGGAGTCTGATAAATCTATTGGGTATGTCTGCCGGGATCTGTTCTATTGGGGTAACCGTTATATTATCAAAGTTACAATCATGTTTAAAAGTACAATGGCGAGACACTTTGCTTTAAAAACCCATTTCTGACATTTGATCTGTGTTTGATACGATTCCTTAGTGTTTGAGTCGTGCGTCCCACATGTTGCAGGTTACACGTACATTGCAGCAAATAAATCACAAACGTTCTTCCACAATTCAGGGAGCTCTTAATAGGGAACTTTTCACCTGTTGCTGTAGAAGAGTAGTCTGTGTGTTCTGTTTGTAATGCTAGCGCAACAAAGACATCTATTATGGCCACAGCGGAACGAGCCATTTTTTGCTGTAAGTAATTTGGGACCTTATGTTTGATACTATGTAATTTACTTGGTGCTATTAGATTTCTCAGTTTTAGCTCTCCTAGAAGTGATGGGTTTAGCAGGGAGTATTGATTTAAAAAAAAAAGGGTAATTAATAAGGATATGCCAATGTCTCTTTAGAATTTACTGCCATTGTTGAAGGAGGTAATACAATTACAATTATGTTCACCATGTTTAGTTTTTGGTTGTTGATACTCGGTGCTGTTGCTTTAATACTCAATTTGCGTGATACCTCTTGCTCTCAATTCTACGCCCTTGATTAGACTCTTAGGGAAGATTTTTTTTTCTTTAAATCTTTTGTTCTTTAGTAAAAAATACATCATCAGAAGGGTACGGAAAAATTGTTCAGAAGTGGCCAAAAGGAACTTTTATTTTTTATTTTTAACCATGGTGAATAGTGGGCACTTAAAGTCCAGGTAACTGTTCACATCAACAGTTTTTTTTTTTTTGTTTTTTTTTTTAAAGTGGGTTCTGGTTGAGAACTGACATTCTTTCCTATTGTTACATCCAAAAAATCAATCGTAGTGTCTATGTGTGAACGTAAGACCGAAAGTGTTATTATTCAAATGTTTATAAAAGCATTGGCAGCGATCACATCACCCTTCCAAACGCAGATTAAATCATCAATATATCATTTATAAAAAACAATATTATTTTTAAAATTATGTTCACCAAAAATGTAAGTTTCCTCAAATGCACCCATATATAGGTTTGCGTAAGATGGGGCAAACGGCGACCCCCATCGCACATCCCTTAATCTGTTTGAAAAAAAACTCCCTTCAAAAGTAAAAACATTGTGTATTAAGATAAATTCAATACAATCTATGATAAAATTTAGCTGCGTATTTATAAAACGGGAATCTGATGGAAGGAAGAAATGGCTTGTAAACCCTGAGCATGTGGGATGTTGGTGTATAAGGCTGATACATCAGCAGTGAGAGAGATGATGTCTGACATATTACAAGTGGATTGTAAGTCATGGAACTCCCTAATAAGCTGTGTGGAGTCTTTGAGAAAAGAGGGTAATTTGAGGAAAAATGGCTGAAGATGGATATCCATAAAGTGTGAGAGGTTATTAGAGACCCTATACCTGAAATAATGGGTTGACCCGGGGGATTCCATCATTTATGAATCTTGGGTAGGTGATACATAAACAGAACTGTGGGAAATGGGACAGTTGGAAAACCTTTTTCATTCTTACATAGTAAATTCTTACTAAAGGCTTGATCTATAAGGGCTTTGTATTCGATCTCAAAATTGGGGATCGGATTGAAGGTCAATTTCTCATAAAACCGTTTATCAGAGAGTAGCCTAAGAGCTTGATTAGTATAATCGTTTCTATCCTATATGATAATGCCACCCCCTTTATCACCAGAGCGTATTACAATGTCTTGGTTTTTCTGTAGGCTCTTCAAAGCCCTACGTTGGGACCAAGTCAGATTGTCTATGAATGAACTGGGATGCTCGATTGTTTTAAAATCATTGTTCACTAGATTGGAAAATGTTTCCAGTGCTGGACCACGGTGATGAAGGGGATAAAATGTAGATTTGGGCTGCACATTAACTCTAACGGGCATAGGGGTATCTGGTGTAGGACAAACAAGTGGAACGGGAAGGAGAGATTTCAAAATGATGTAGTAATGTCAGCTTGCGCATAAATTTGTTAAGGTCCATGAATAATTCTAAACCATCAGGGGATGAGGTAGGGCAGAAAGACCTTTTGATAGGAGACTTAATTCGTCAGAGTTAAGGGTATATTTAGACAAGTTAAAAAATTTTACTGTATCTTTTACTGTATCAGCTTGTGTTTTCTTTGACGTCAGAGGTGGGATTTTTGTGTCGGCCTCTACCCCCTCTGCACCCTCTATATCTGCTTCTAACTTTCTTTTTGATAGTTTGTGTATTTTTTGAAAAAAGGTTGTAATGGTCTGGGGTTTGGGGCTTTTTAGAAAAGGTTTGAGAAAATTCCGAGAGTGGGAAGTGGGTGTAACTGGGGGCATTGTGAGCTGGGGAGGGAGACCTAAAAAAGAAACAGTTGGGATGGTATGATCAAGGATGGGGGCCAAATCTTCAAGGGTAGTACAATGGGTTGTTTGGGAAAATACATGGTCAGGGAACGGAGACCCTGGTTTGTGTGTAGTTTTAATTCCAACAGAGTTGGAGGAATCCTAGGACTGGTAACCAAATCAATGGAGTCATTAAAAATAAGTGAGTTGGGTGATGTATCAGGAATGAGATTAAAAAGTTTGAGATGTGCATCTAAATCAAAAGATTTAAATGCATGTTGGGGTATTTTACCTGAAGGCATAGGGATGGGTGTACCGATTTTAGGTTTTATGTTACTTCTGGGAGTATGGATTAAACCTGGCATGGAACGTCGAGCGACGATAGATCTCTGTGGGACTACAGGGTTAAGCATTCCCATCCACACCCTCATTGGATTGCGGATTGTCCACTGCATTTTTCTGGGAGAACGTGTCCAGACAATGATATTTGACTGTTACCAGTGCCGTCTGAGCGGTAAATTTAACTGTACTTTATACTAATTACCTGATTTTTATCTACACCTCCATGGCTAGTTTTTCCTAACCTCCAATATCTTCACCCATTGCTACAAATCTAAAGTAGGACAAAGTAAATCGCTTATAGTTACATGGGTTGAAAAACAAAGACAGGTTGAACTTTTCTCCATAAATTACCCATCATTCTTTGCTTGATTAGTTATAACCCTTAATGCAATTTGTCAGTAAATAATAATCTTGCCTTTTTTTTTTTTTTTAAATGCTGACCTAGTATCTGCCATCACTACCTCTCGGAAGGGCATTCCACAGCTTGACCATTCTAACTGCAAAGAACCCCTTCCTATATTGATGTCTGAAACGTCTTTCTTCCACACACAATGGGTGTCCCTATGTCCTTGGAAGGAGCAGATCATGTGCTGGTTCTCTGTATTGACCACACATATACATATTAATAGGATCACCTCTAAGATTTTTTGTTTTTTTTTGTTTTTTGATCTGCCCTCTGGTGTGAACCGACTTGGTGGGTAGCTCTCCAACCAAGAAGTGAAAGCTTCTCATCCTGAGATCACCTTAGACAGTATATACTTAACCTTCTGTAGCATAAGCAATTTTCTGACCCATCCTGAACTAGAAATAAGCCATTTCTTGACACATCCATGTTCTAAAATCTGCAAAATACCTTCTTGACTAGAAATAAATATTTCTAAGCCGGGAGGTCAGACGAAGTTGATTAACTCAATCTTTGATGGAAGGCTGAATCTTGCCTCTCAAAATTGTGGTGGATGACCCCTTCGTGTCCTCGTGATATGAAGACCATTTTGAGTCCCTTACTGTGGGGACTGTTGCACAAAGCTGCTACAACCAAAGTGATCCATCCAAAATCGGGGGACCAATTGATCTCCTTTTTGAGTTTTTTTTTTTAAATTAGACTGGCTGAATCCCATAAATAAGGAGGCCGTGTAATGACTTTTTGTTTTGAAGATGGTCCATATACTGTGAACGGTTACATGTTAATAAATTAATATCCAATATTATCGGTCGCCCGGTGCATTAGTTGTATCTTTATGAATTTATTAACCTCAGTTTTATGGCCCGGCTTATCTTAACGATGGATCACCTCATGTACGAATTGTCTTTGTAACATCTTAAATGTTGTGCTTTTTTCTTAGTCATTTATTTGTTACCAGCCTGAAGGAGGAGCCGCTGTGCTCTGAAAGCCGGATATATAATTTTTCTGGTTGGCCAATAAAGAGATCATACCTACTATACTTTGCTTTTTTACATCAGTACTTAACATTGCGTATAGTTTCTGGCTAACACGGTACTACACTATTTTTTTTTTTTTTCCACTAATCTTGTGAGCCATGTTACCTTGAAGCGCAAGTCTCGTGTGTTGGCTTCCTTATGGAATTTAAGAAAAAAAACGACTTGTGTGTGTTCTTCGATAGTATGTTTTGGATATAGTAAAAAAATTCTTGTATTTAATTTTTTTTTTACTCTGTAGATCTTCTAAACTTGCCTCCTGGAACCTCCCCCCCGCCCTTTTTTTATTTTTTTTTATTTTTATGTGTGTGTGTGTGTATATATGTATATATATATATAATATTTTTTTTTTTTTTCGGTCTAAAGTTTGAGTGATTTGAGTTGTCAAAGTTTTTTTTGTTGTGGTACAATATTTTCAGTGTTAGGGGTAGGACTGCTTTTTATTAAAAAAAATTTTTTTGCATGATCGTGTTAGTGTTTAATACAGGAGGAAGCGCTGAAGTGATTCCAAACAGTTTTTTGCTTTGATGGTCGTGGCCCGGTGAGAGCTGTTGCCAGTTTGAATGGTGGGAGCATGAGTAAACATTTCTGAAACGTGAGCATTATATACTGTCCGTTACTAATCCCCCTAATATTGATGTAGCAGAAGAGCACTAGGGAAGTCTCCATTGTGACTGGAATGGGAAGTTCCAATAAGGGCGGACTCTTGTCAATTTTTGGTAGATCTGAAAAAAAATAGTGGGTTATGACCGGGAACTCCATGTGCGGGTATTATCAGACTCTATTTCTATAAACTCTGTGGAAAGTGGCAGGGGTCCTAGGTGGGCACGGCCTGAACTGTGGAGCACCAATGGCTTTAATAGGTGCAGAATTCACTCCTGTGATGGGACCAGTTTGCCGCTGCATAGACGGAACCACTATTGCTCCTTTGGAAAATGATGAAGATATTGAATTGGGGGCATAATTCATTCTATACAGAGAAGATTATAGTTAGTAGGAGAGCTCACAATGAAAGATTGACCCCATCTAATCCTAAATTCTTATTACCCATGTGATTGGGATGTGAATTGGCCAGAATTTGACATGATCATCTGTACGGTCCCTCTAGTTTCTAAAAAAAAAATATTTTAACAGAGGTCTATCAGAGTGATTTGTTTTTTTGATTCTTCTGTGGGCGATACTGAGGAATGAGGAGCAGGACCAAAAAAGAAATGTGTTTTTTAATGTTAATTATAAATTAAATTGGATGGGGGGCAGAATACAGTTTGCACCCCATTAAAAAGTCATCCCAGTGCTCTAAAAGCCCAAAGCCTTCTCCTCTACACCAAAACACGAGCCATGCATTTACCTCCCTGATCTCCCGCTGTCCTTCCTGTGACGCACATTGCACCTGCAGTATTCCAAAGGACACCACCTCGGAGGTCCTTCCCTTCAGCTTGTAGCCTACTTCTTTACAACTATTCAGGAGGCTCCTCCACCTACCATGTATTCTGTCGTTGGTTCCCACTTGGACCACGACAGTTGGATCATTACCAGGCCCTCCCAGTAATTTATCCACCCGTCCCACCACATGCCGCACCCTGGCACCAGGGAGACGGCAAATAATTTGTTTGAGGCAGTCTTTGCGACCAATTATTCTATCAGTCTTCCCGATTTTATAGAATGCCCTATTATCACTAATTGTCTGGCCCTACCTGCATTAGGGTGTATTCAGATAGTGAGGTTGAAACCACATACAAAAAATGCTTGCGTTTATAACTGGGGTTTGATGCGTTTGTGACGCAGTTGTGTTTTCTTTGATGCAAGTGCATTTTTAAAAAACAAAAAAGTGCATTTCATCAACATAAAAATGCATGTGGCTTTCAGATGTTTTTTTATTCTGAATATTTAATGCATTTTGCAGTACAGTTATGTCTGAATACACGCTTACCATCCTTCCTGTATCCTCTTAGGTTTGAAGGGGTAACCTTCAAAAATGGTAGCCCATCACCCAACTATTCATTTTTACTTGGTGTAACAAATAGGAGTGACCTTCCTTTTCTTGGACCCCTCTCTACCGCCCCAAATGACATTGGTCAGCAGTACCAGGCAAGTAGCTGGGTTAATGTATTCACCCTCCAGATATACCCCAGTAGTATAAGTTATAGAAGTCGTCAAACATTGACTTGTGCCCCACCTCTTTAGGGGCAAGGCTAGGGGTTAGCTACGCCAACATTTGATCCGTGTAATGAAGCCGTTGCCCAGTGATGCCCTTTCTGGTCCGTCTCAAGCCTCTTCTGGATCTGCCGTACAGACCCGTCTGGTTCTGGATAATCTCTTTCCCGCCCCCTCTGGTACAGCTTCATATAATTTGCATGTAGAATGATTGTGGTTAGTGGTCTCTGTAACGTGCGTGTGTAATAAAAACATGCCGAGATTTGTCCGGGACGTTTTCGAACATGTTTTCTGAAATTTATAAGTTGCTTGTGCACACGTCAGGGGTATATTTGAATGCATTATTCACAACATTTTTGAATAAAAGTGCACAGCTGTGGGTTATATTGACCCACTAGGCCGCTCTGCTTTAGCGAAGTAGCAGCCAATGTAAGTCTTTAGATCTAAAGTTCCTGTATAGAAGTTGACACTGGCGCAGCAGGCGGACTCCACTTTGCAACTAGACTTCGCGCTGGAACAAACACAATTACGGGATATAACTATGGGACCATTTGCCTTACAAACATTGGTAGGCCCAACAACGCTCAGGGGCAGGATGGACTTAAGTAGGACAGGGTGGATAGGTTATAGTGGAACACTCCCTGGCCCTTTAAGAGGTCACCAGGACATGCACACCCTATGGGAGCGAGGAAAGGACGGGAGCAGTACATGCATCCCCAGGAAGGAGGAGCAGGACACTGGCACGAAGGTAATAGATTCTGGTGGCTGCTAGCAGAAGCCGGATAGTGGCGAACGACTGCCGGCCAGCGCTACGAAAAGCAGACTTCTATTTAGTGTGTGTGTGTGTGTGTGTGTGTGTGTATGTATGTGTGTGTATGTGTATATATATATATATATATATATATATATATATATATAAAAACAAGGACATACAAGTATATTGAAACGGCAAAGTTATTAATGTCAAGTGAAACTTGAAGGGACATTTTAGTAAAAATTTACGTCTAATCACGATCTCTATTTACAGTGAAACCATGGCAGGCACAGCCAATGGGTACAATGCCACAGTTAGGCTATCGCCAGGTGTAAACTAGTTAATTCTATCAAAGTATCTCCTTGACCATGGCAGAGTTTAGCATGTAACCAGTATTTCTGCAACACCGTTGTATACCTTTTGATCTTCTGCTAAGCTTTTTTTTTTTTTTTTTTTTATTGTATCAAATGTCTGAATGGTCTGTAAATTAGGTTGGTCGTTCAGAGAAAATTCAAAATAGTGTTTAGGAACATGTACGTTTTCTCTGCATATTCCATTATCTGTTGTCACGATCACGGGGTATGTGGACCCACTAGACCGCTCCTCCGTAGTGGAGAGGCAGCTGGCCTAGTCAGTCTATGCAAGAATCTATAGCCATTCGTAGCACAAGGGTACCTGAAATAGTCCCAGACAGTGGCCGAGGCTTCAGAACGGATGGAGGTGGGTGCAGCAGGTTGCGCCTGAAGTGGCGGATGACACAACATGGCAGACGACAGTGCAGTAGGACATGACTCCAATACTAATAGGCTCAGGAACAAGGACAAAGCACAGGATAGAGGTAGCAGGGCACAGGAAACAACGGGAACAGGATAACCCTAAGGGACCATTTGCAAAACTGACATGGGAATACTACCAAAGCTCAGGCAATGGCAAAGGGGCAGGGCCCTTCTTATAGTCCTGGAAATCATTGGCAGATCTATACCAAACCAGGCCAAAAGAATATATATATAATCTGCGTATATCAAAGCGTAAACACAATCCCTATAGTATATACGTAGACACTACCATATAAAGACTGAAATAACACAATAGCACACCATAAGTACATACAACAAACTTTTATTCTATTTTAATCAGATATTTAAGAGCAATGGCCATCAAGACCTAAAATAACATATACTTTTAAAACCACATTGTGGTGGGGGGAGGGACTACAATACACAGACCAGAATATCATACCAATAATATAATCCGGAAGTACTAGCATTGTAAATATATCTGTCACCTGCTATACAAATAACTAGTTTCAAGAGCCAAAAGGTGTATATACTCTGTATAATACTGGATATCCGTGCCGTCTCCAAGAAAAAAAAGCCATTCAAAACATAGATACTTCCAAGGTTGAATACCAAGCACTGTACTGCATAAGGAGTCCCAAATCACACCAGACCACCACAGAACCCCCGACGCACGTTTCGCCGTCAGCTTTTTCAAGGGGCAGATTGATTTCTTACAAGAGACACAGCGGACCGGAGCAGAAGTGAGCGCTGGCGTCTCTTGGGAAGGAGTAGTGAGCCAGCGCTCACAGATCCATGGCTGCAGCCGCAGGAGTGTGCGTAAACCCGACAGTCTGCAGCTATGGACGCTACATCGGTTAGTCAAGTCCAGGCAACAGAGGGATAGCACACCCCAGCGGGGAGCTATTAAAACCGCCTGACTGCTTCACAAGGTGTTTACATTTGCCGATTGAACATTTTCTGTTGCTCCAGTGTTATTATGATATTACGCCACTTTTAAAGAATTCCTACATGGCACAGTTTTGAGGGTATTTTGCCTTTCAGCACATTGAGCGATATTTCGCATGTAGCGGTTACCAAATAATTTGAAGCGCCTCACAAAACATCAGTTTGTCTTTGCTGCGGCGATGCGTTCATTCGAGATTTCAATCTCCACCAATTGTGGCGTATCCTCTCAGACATATTTACAGCCTTCAAAGGATCTTGCACAAATGTACTGAAGGTTGGCTTGTATTTTTATTTTTATTTTTTAAACTTCCGAAGAGGGCATGTCCCGCCGGAAGAGCTCAGTTCTTAAAGGGTTCTCATCAGGAGTTACTGCCCTTAAATCCACCACTAAATAACCATAGGACTTAAAAGCCTCTAAAAATAACTGACTTTCCAGGGTACATTTGACAGCTAAATCTGTGTCGTTTTTCCCTGTGGTTCTTGAAGAGCACCATATATATTGTATAAATTAATGGTCCGACTGCTTCTACCCTATCCAGATGTTTTTGTCCTAGGTCCATGATAATGAGGTCTGATGCGCATACTTGGGGAATGCTTTTACAATCTCAGAGCGATCGCTGGCAATGTCCATCAGGTCATCAAGAATCGTTACATTCACTTTATTAGGCGAGAAGAAATCTGTCATGGTTAATGAGCTCCTCATCGGTGGCATTCAGGGTTCTTCCTTTCACTTTGTCATCTTACCAGTTGTTAATTTGTAGCCATAAGCCTTGGGTGACCAAATAATTCCTTGTCATGGTAGAGATCTCTCTTGCAGAGTCCATATCATTGTACAACTCTCCGTGGGCATAAGCGGTCATAAAGCAAGCGATTAGACTTTTGTATTACATGCCAAGCTAGGACATGCTTCTCTCTTCTTCCAACTAATCATGGCTGTCCCGTCTAAAAAAAAATCCAGTGAAGACTCCTCGTATTGTTTGTAAAAAGCACATCCGGACTTGTCACCATAGTTGTGATTAGTAAATTAGCCAACTGCCAATTTTCCCCACAGAGTTTAGAGACCATTTTGCAATCTGTCTTTTGGCCGGATTTACTTCCAATGCATTAATGTATTCTCCTCTTGCGGCGTCTGTAAACCATGAGAGAACCTGAAGCCTCCTGTTTATCCCTGAGATGCACTTTAATGTAAACTTCATATTGCTTAGCTGTCAAGGCTTCGAAGTGGCAAATTTCAGAAAGCGTGTCGTCGTCCTTTAAGGCCATTTGTATTTCAATAGTACACCTAATACTGGTGCGCGACCGCTCCTCTTCAGTGTGTTTGGACGGGATCGTCTGTTCATTAATGGCGCAAGTGCGGCACGAGGGGGACAGGTGTCTGTTCAGTTTTACAGGCGGGACCGGAAAATATAAACCTCGTGGCGGACAAACTTATTCTAGCAATGTCAAAGTTGACTTCAAAAGGCTTAAAATATCAAATAACTGGCCGACTGGGTACTGCTTAGTTTTGTTGACATAGGGGTACAAACTGGTGAAATCCTAGTAGTGTATACCCTCACCAGAGGCAGTTTTGTGGTATAATTTAATTGCATTGGTGCGGCCTCCATAAAGAGCATCACAGGGATTCATAGGCTGCGGGAAACTTGTTTCAGGAAGAGATTTATAAGTCTTCTTCTGTAACCTGCTATCCCAGTCCTGTTCCCACATTTCACGCGCCTCATAACCGTTACATTTTAGGAACAACTGTTTTTTTACGTTCGTTTTGGGATGCAGTTGGCCATATGTTGTCACATTTTTTATTTTGCTTCATAACCGACCAGACAGCCGTGATTAAAACAGCCACGGAATTCAAAGGCGACTTTAGCGCCGTTAACTAACACAGAACCGTCCCAAATAGTATTGGTCTACAGCAGCCTAGAACCAGTGCCGTTTTTATTAACCGCAGGGTTAGTGTGGGGAATAGCCTTTGGAGCCAGTGAAACCCAACGCCTGGGGTCGCTTACTAAGACTCATGGGGAGGAAGTTTAAATCAATGAACCTAATTCGTAACGCAGATACTGACACAAAGTAATTGACCTCTTTGGGCCAATAAGTTTATTTATTTTTTTCTTTTAACGAGTTGTTTTACGACAAAGTAAACTTCATACCGGCCGGCATTGAGATCGAAACATGCAGCCTCGGAAAGCAGTGTCTATAAATTTAACAAAATCCTCCAGACATGTTGGTCCCTGAAATTCCCAGGACCTCTCCCCGGCTAACGGTAATGCGTAGGTGTAGTTTGGTAACTTATACTGGTCTCATGTATACACCCAATATCCTAAAAATATATCTGTCCGTCTCTTCCAGAGTAAACTTTCTCAAGTAACAAACGTGACCGTCAAGTGTCCATTACGGCGTAGCTAATTTGACATTCTAACCCTTCACATACATGAAGATCTGCCTTAGAAATCTATTTACCGTTACAATGGGAGGTATACCTACTCCTGTTAGTCCACATTGCCAGGGAGCTGAGGGCTCCTTCCTGCATACGTATAATCTGGGAATGCCCAATTATTAACTTCTGGGCTGAGATACTTACATTTCTTGAGGTTAAACCCAGACTCCCTTGTACTCTTGACCCTAGATTTCTTTAGCAGGTGGAAGAAACGACCTACTGTGGCTGCCAGATCTCTCGGGACACTAATATTTCATGCTAAAAACCACCACTATGCTAGTCCTTCTCAATGAATTAGAATATCATCAAAACGTTAACTTCAGTAATTCAACTCAAAAAGTGTCTCCTATATTATATAGATTCATTACACCGTGATCTATTTCCAGCATTTTTTTCTTTTAATGTTGATAATTATGGTAACTGTTATTGAAAACCCAAAATTTAGTTTCTCAGAAAATGAGATTATAATGACAGCCCAATTTCAAAAATTATTTTTAATACCTAAATGTTGGCCTACTGAAAAATATGTACAGTATATGCCCTCAATACTTGGTCGGTGCTCCTTCTGCATGAACTACTGCATCAATATGGCCACCAGATGAGACACCAGATACAACAATGCAGACGAGCTGAAGGCTATCAAAGCAACCTGGCCTTCCATACCACTCAGCAGTGCCACAGGTTGATCGCCTCCATGCCACGCCACATTGCTAACACCTCAGCAGTGCCACAGGCTGATCGCCTCCATGCCACGCCGCATTGATGCAGTAATTCATGCAGGGTCAGAGTCCTGACCCAGTATTGAGTGCAGATACTGTACATCTTTTTCAGTAGGACAACATTTTGGTAATTAAAATCCTTTTTGAAAATGGGTTTATATAATCTAATTTTCTGAGACTAAAATGTTGGGTTTTCATTAACTGTTATCATAATCCTCAACATTAAAGAAAAAAATGCTGGGAATAGATCACTGTGTGTAATGAATCTGTAGAATGTGCATTTCACTTTTTGAATTTAATTACTGAAATTTAACTTTTTGATATTCCAATTCATTGAGAAGGACTAGTATACTCCTGCACCAGAAACCTCCTAAAGGTTCCTACGTCATGGATTGCGCTGGTTAACTCTACCCTCCCCATTTATTCAACTTGTATATGAAGCTCGTGGATGTCCTGACACATTTCTGAAAATATGGAACTCCTGGGTGGCCGAACCTCATACTAGCTCCTAATTTGATCTAGTCCAGGTTATCTGGACCTGGAATCTGCTTTAGTCCGTGTCATCCCCCCCCCCCCCCCCCCCACCACCTCTACTGCACTTCTCCCTAGACTGGTACTCGCCAAGCTTTCTTGTATGATTATTTTTTTTTTAAGGAAAGGCTATTAATGTTTTTGTTTTTCTACCATCTATGCATATTGATGTCAAACCATTTGTATGTTTTAATTGATAACTGACCTCTATACATGGTTAGTACGGTTGAAAAAAGACACGTCTCAAAGTTCAACCAAGGAATGAGAGTGAAGGGAAAAATTTCTACACATTGACACAGGAGCTGATATGTTTTTGTTCTAGGAAATTATCTTTTGCCTTTTTTAAAGCCATCTCCTGTCCCTGCTGTGACGGCTCCTGCGGTGACTATTCCATAGATTCACAGTAAAGAAGACTTGTCGCCTCTGCAGGTTGAACCTTTTCACTAGACGGAGGGAGTGTCCCCTTGTTTTGTTTTTAGTTTTTTAGGGGGTTTTACATGGAACAGGATCTCACCATATTTTTTGTATGTTCCACTGATATATTTATATAAGTTAATCATGTCCCCCCTTAGTCTTCTCTGTTCAAAACTAAATGGGTTTAATTGTTTTAATCTTTCCTCATAACTTAGATTCTCCATGCCCCTTATTAGCTTTGTCGCTCTTCTTTGTATTTTTTCCAACTCCAGGGCATCCTTTCTATGAACTGGAGCCCAGAACTGAACTGCATATTCTAGATGAGGCCTCACTAATGCTTTGTAAAGTGGTAATATTACATCCCTGTCCCGTGAGTCCATGCCTCTTTTAATACACGACCCTATCCTGCTGGCCTTTGAAGCAGCTGATTGACATTGTGCTATTATTTAGTTTGATTTATAAGTACACCCAGATCCTTCTCAACAAGTGAATCCGCCAGTGTAGCTCCCCCTAGGACATATGATGCATGCAGATTGTTGGTACCCAGATGCAGAACATTAAATTTATCTACATTAAACTTCATTTGCCAAGTGGAGGCCCAAACACTGGAAGATGTTTGTGAATCACAAGCGGATTTGGACATAGTCTGAACTATATTACATAGCTTGGTGTCATCTGAAAAACTAGAAATAGTGCTATTAATCCCATCCTCTATCAATAAATAAGTTGAATAATAGTGGCCCCAGCACTGAACGCTGGGGTACATCACTTATAACCGGGGACCATTCAGAGTAGGAATTATTGACCACAACTCTCTGGATACGGTCCTTGCGCCAATTCTCAATCCAACAAGATAGTGGTGCGTGTGTTTTTTTTTTTCTTAAAGACAGTGCAAGTGTGGGCCGAATTGCTATTGGTTTTCCCTTTATCAGCAAATATGACTGGGATCGTTAGATATTGGTGTGTAGTAGTTGGAATCTGATGGTATCCTCAAGGCTGCTTTTTCAGAATCTGCAATATTTTGTAAAACTGTGCCCCCCCCCCCCTCTAGGAGTCGATCGGATAAAATCCTTGTATTTAAGGGATTTAATGGCTGAATGTTCCTCTTGTGAGGTTATCCTTATGTGGGATTCTGTAGTGTTCAAGTTGATCAAGGTCCTTGGCTGGTGATGAAAGGTAGTGATGAAATTGCCTTGATTTTCTACCTGATAAAATGTAGATTTTGGTTTAAGATCGGTATGTACAAAAGAGTCCATGTCTTTAGTGGGTGACTTAAGAAGGTCAGTGTTACTTATATCTGCGTTTCTTTTTGTAGACCATAATTTAGTATCTTTTAAGGGTGAGTTTCCTAGTAAACTTGTGGAGATCTAAAAACAGGTTGAAACAATTGGCCCTAGAATTGGGACAAAAGGACAGTCCTTTTTGTAATGGTGAGTGTTCCTCATTTAATATTGTATTTGTGGATAAATGTAGAAAAAGAGGATCTATATCGGTGCTGCTGGGTGGACCAAGTACAATGGAGAAACAGTAGTCTCTAGAGAAACGAGTAGTCTCCTTTAGTTTAAATAGGTGCTTTATTGCAACGCGTTTCGACGCCGAACTGGCGTCTTCATCAGGCATAAAATTTTGGTTTAAAACATGCTGGTATATATATATATATACAACACTGGATAATGATTGGCCCAGTTCAGATGAAGCAAAATTGGCAAGAAAACCGCCAAAACATGGCGGGTCAAAGTTCAAACAATTACCAGGCAAAATAACAGGAATAGTCAAATTGAATTGCGATTAGAATGGGAACATATAGTTAAAATGAATAAAACCTTGGGATATTAAAATACAGAACAAAAGATGTTTTGCATGATTTTTATAAGTCAAATGCTGCAACGGCACCGAGAAAGTAAATATTTTAAGTTAAGAGGTTCCTCTCATAATAAGGTCGGCAAAGGTTTATTTTCCGTCAGTGGTACTGTAGCGTAGATGTGTTACTTTTATTCGGTGTTTTAAATGATACAGTAAATGGGGATTTGTTTAGGTCAATGCGGGCCGTAGTCATGGAGATCATTTAGACTACGGAAGCCGAGGCGGGCCAAAACCAGGTGGTGGACCGCATACGGTGGAGCGCATGGTGGAACGCAAAATGGCACGCAAACTCCGGAGGATCGTGTGAGATGTCATTTGAGAGAGATGGACAGAACTATTGTATTTGGATAGATTAAAGATCGGAATATTATCGATGGGTAACTGGTTTATTCTCTTTTTGCCTCCTCTGTTACATCAGTAGCGTATTTTTTTTTTATTTTTTTTTATTTTTATAGGGAAGAAATCTTTCATTGTCTGATCTCGCTGGGGAACGTTGTATGGAATTGTCTTGGACAGTAATACAAGGGTAGGATGATCGACAGGGCCTTTCTCTAAAAAAGGTTTGCTGTTCAGGTTAGATAAAGAGGTTTTTATATCTTGATTGGTGTGGGTGGCCAAAATCAGATGTTCGAAATGGAACCAAACTTGTGCTACCATCATTGGTATTATTGATAAGAATAGAGCTTATTACACTTTTTATTTACATAATTGGTAAAGTGCGCTGTTAGTACCAACCACGTGCTTTTTTTACACGCGTTTTAAAAACCTCGTTGTGTAAATAAAGAAATGTTGAGTCAATTCCTTTCCACACACTCCCCTCTGCTACACACAGACACCCCCCCCACACGTGCTGTAACTGTATCGCGAGGCGGGGGTCAGAGAGGGACAGACACGCACCTTTACTACAGTGCAGCCGGTCTCCATAATGGCACCTGCTAGCTCCCTACAAGCCGGCTTCTCCGCTGGGTGGCTCTGAACTGGGCCTGTGCAGAACAGACCCACATGGCAGACACAGTGAACGGCTCCTGTTCATTGCGTCCTATGCACACTGCTGCCGTATTCCATCTGTGTATGTGTTAAGAGACACATACACAGATGAAATAAAACATGGCAGCCCCCAGTATAGTAAAAGTGTTAATAAAAAAAAAACTTTGTGCAAAATTAAAGTCAATATAATATATTTTATTAAATAAACACAAATTATTTTTTTTTTTTAAATGACACTGTCCCTTTAAGAGATCCTGGATAGCGTTACTCACACCCCGGAGGGGCCATATCAAAGGCCGGGAGATGTTATATATTTGCACATATGAAATGCTGATCATGCTCAACAACGTTAAAATTGCCATAATCCCTACAGTACTGGTTGAGATCAAAACGCAGGCTCTTCCGGAGCACTGTTGGGGTTATACAATTCATGCTGTACAGGTATTTCTTCAAGAACAATCTCAGGGGTCAGGAGAACCTTGGCGCACAGGTGATACATGCTGCGCTATTTCATGGTGTACGGGGTGTTAGGCTTTCTACCGGTAAAGACACGACTCTCAGGAGGATTTTCTCTGACCTCTACCTCTTCCACAGTGTTTAGTTTACTGTGAGGCGCTTTTCATCTAAGACTATTCGGGTTTTTACTTTTCTATTCCTGTAGTTCGTTGGTCGCCTGTCTCGTCAACCGTTCCCTACGACATTTTAAACAGTCCCCAGTCGTGTCTAGTGAGTAGTAGAAAAAAAATCAGAGTGGATCCAGCGTTGCTGTGAATAAAAAGGAACTGGTTCCAAGTTTAATGGAGATATTTTAAAATTAGGATCAATCTAGATGATGTCCTAGAGTGCTTAGGAGAGATGTGAGAAGATTGGCAAAGCCTACGCGTTTCAAACGCTTCCTGCGTTCTTAATCATGGCTAGGTTTAACTAACTGACTTGTCTGGTGTCTTTTATACATGATTACATTAGTGTATGTGTTGATTGCGTTCCAGGTGCTTGTAGTCTCCTGGAGCGCAAACCGGAAGTAGGAAGACTCTGCGTTCCATTTGCATCGGCATACTGTAAGTATAATTGATTTAACGAACTGGCCGGATACACTTTTATTTAAGGGATGAGAAAAGATGGTGACTGGGTTGTAAGAGCCCCGTCTATTTTTTGTTGTTGTGTGGAGGGAAAGGATTGCACCGGGTTGTATCTGCCGTTGTTCGGTCTTTCTTTGATTGATGTCACTTCCGGTATGACGTAAGTGTTGTTGTTTTGCATTTCAGAGTCACATGGATCTCGTGGAACGCAGGACCGGAAACAGTGCTGCCCGTGTGTATCGAAGGAGGAATTCCATCTCGTTCGGAGCTTGGTAAGTATATTTTTAAGCATTTATAGACATGAAGAAAGTGTAGAAAAAGTACCTTTCAGTAGAAAGAATTGAGATTTATACTTATGTAGTATGTAAGTATAGATGAGCGCCAGTTCGTTTTTAATGTAACACCAAAACAGTGAAAATAATAAACGTGATTGTTATTTTATACTTTATTATTTATTTTTTTGTGTAACTTTAATTCTTTATAGTTTTTTGTTTATTGTTTTTTTACTCGTATGAGTGATAGGTATATTATTTTGATCGTCAGTTGGATTTAGTGGGTTAGGCCAACTAGAAGTAAGGGATGAGAGCAATAGGAAGGATGTAGGGTGTAAAGAATGAGAGGATAGTGAGCTAAAAACTTATACCTGTAAAAGTTGTATTTTACTGGAGTATAATTAAATTGATAAAAAGGATGGAGAACAAAAATAATGTTTATAAATGTTTATTATATGTAAATTGTGATGTGAGAATAGATTAAAAAAGTATATATTTGGAGATCAAGTTGTTGGAGATAAATTTTTTGTTTTTTGTTTTTTATTTTTAAGTGACCCTGTGAATAGCTTGTATATAGAGAGTTACTTGTGCCTCTAGATATGGGTCAGGTGAGGACCTCATTTGTGGCTCGGGAAGAAAATTTGTTGGATAATTTTGCGACATTATTTGTTTATGGGCTAGATAATGCGACCAGAATGAGTCAATCTGTCTTAGATTACAATTGGTTGAACCAGTCAGAAAATTAGTGAGTAAACGGATAGACGTACTTCGTCCATTGTTCCATTTTAGTAATAATAATGGGAACCTATTATAGAGAATAGTGTTGACTGTGTGTTATTATTGGTTAGTAGTGGAACATGAGTTCCTTTTTTAAGTTAAGGCCATTGGGGACTCGAGTGTTGAGTCTATAAATCCAAAAAGCCTCTCTGATGGATTTTGTGTTGTAAGTCACCACCTCTCTTTGGAAAATGTACTTTTTCTATCGCGTAGCATATTAGTGATTTTCTTGTTCTATTGTGACACGAGATGAAATGTTTGGCCACGTTGGATATGTTGGATATGTTGTAGATGTTAGGGTTTCTTATATAACTTAGATGTTCTAGGATTCGAGTTTTGAGTTTTCTACTGGTACACCCTACATATTTCAAGCTGCATGCGGTGCATTTGATTATATAAACTACCGAAGTAGTATTGCAGTTGATGTAATTTTGTATTTTGAAAGTTTGAGAGTTATTTGAATTAGAGAAAACTTTGGTGGGGTGAGTGGTGGTACATGTTTTACAGGGGTGTTGACCACATCTGTAAAAACCTTTGCTTTCTAACCAGGTGGTTTTAGTTTCTTCTGAGGTGAAGAAAGAGGGGGACAGTATGTTACCCAATGTGAGTGCTTTTCGGGCTACTATCTTACAGCCTCCTTGTAGTATGGACCGAAGTCCATCATCCTCCATCAGGATGGGTAGGTACTTGTTTACTATTTGTTTGATTTTCGTAAACTGGTTAATTTGTTGTAGTACCAAGACGGGTACTTTTGGGTCTAGTTTCTTGTTTTTATTGGATTGTTTAAGTAGATTGACTCTAGGAGTCTTTGTAGTGATATGATTTGCACGATTAAGTGACCAATTGGGGTATCCCCTGTTTTTTAGTCTTGACTGGATTTGTTTCTGTTCCACAGCATATTGTTCTTCTGAGCTACAGTTTCTTTTTGCTCTATACATTTTGTCGATAGGGATGGCCATGATGGTTTTCTTTGAGTGGTTACTGCTGGCATGTAGTATTTTAGCTCACTATCCTCTCATTCTTTACACCCTACATCCTTCCTATTGCTCCCATCCCTTACTTCTAGTTGGCCTAACCCACTAAATCCAACTGACGATCAAAATAATATACCTATCACTCATATGAGTAAAAAACAATAACAAAAAACTATAAAGAATTAAAAAGTTACACAAAAAAATAAATAATGAAGTATAAAATAACAATCACGTTTATTATTTTCACTGTTTTGGTGTTACATTAAAAACGAACTGGCGCTCATCTATACTTATATACTACATAAGTATAAATCTCAATTCTTTCTACTGAAAGGTACTTTTTCTACACTTTCTTCATGTCTATAAATGCTTAAAAATATACTTACCAAGCTCCGAACGAGATGGAATTCCTCCTTCGATACACACGGGCAGCACTGTTTCCGGTCCTGCGTTCCACGAGATCCATGTGACTCTGAAACGCAAAACAACAACACTTACGTCATACCGGAAGTGACATCAATCAAAGAAAGACCGAACAACGGCAGATACAACCCGGTGCAATCCTTTCCCTCCACACAACAACAAAAAATAGACGGGGCTCTTACAACCCAGTCACTATCTTTTCTCATCCCTTAAATAAGTGTATCCGGCCAGTTCGTTAAATCAATTATACTTGCAGTATGCCGATGCAAATGGAATGCAGAGTCTTCCTACTTCCGGTTTGTGCTCCAGGAGACTGCAAGCACCTGGAACGCAATCAACACATACACTAATGTAATCATGTATAAAAGACACCAGACAAGTCAGTTAGTTAAACCTAGCCATGATTAAGAACGCAGGAAGCGTTTGAAACGCGTAGGCTTTGCCAATCTTCTCACATCTCTCCTAAGCACTCTAGGACATCTAGATTGATCCTAATTTTAAAATATCTCCATTAAACTTGGAACCAGTTCCTTTTTATTCACAGCAACGCTGGATCCACTCTGTTTTGTTTTTCTACTGTCTACACATCGCGTGCCGACGCGAGGATCCGTGCGGTGACAAGTGCAAAATCCACATATAAAAGGTGAGCTGGAGGTTTCGTCTCCCCCCTCTTGTGTCTAGTGAGTAGTTATTAAACCTTTGTGATAATCTGCGCTACATCTCATACCCCTTAGATAGCGTGAGACAGTATAATTCATCACCAAAATCTTCAAACCCGCCAGAAACTAAATTCATGTATGAGCCGCTCTCCATCAGAACAGACGGCAGCGGTCCACTTGAGGGTTGAGCTCCATAAATTTAAAAATGGTCTTGAGTTTTATGTCTCTTTCGCCAGGTCTCAGGATGGCTGTGCCTCTTAGAAATGCACTTTTGGCTGGGTTAAGACTTTTTCTAAATTTTGCTGCTCTATAAAAATCAGCATTATTAGACATTCTGCGTCCGCTTGACCAGCCCTAATTGTACGTTCAATCTTTCTTTATTTTTAAATCTGCCCAAAAAACGGATTCACCGTTCAGCCACTGTGTGAGTTCATGTTTTTTGATCGTTACAGTGAAGGAAATGAGTATTTGATCCCTTTGGAAAACAAGACTTAATACTTGGTGGCAAAACCCTTTTTGGCAAGCACAGCAGTCAGACGTTTTTTGTAGTTGATGATGAGGTTTGCACACGTTAGATGGAATTTTGGCCCACTCCTCTTTGCAGATCATCTGTAAATCATTAAGATTTTGAGGCTGTCGCTTGGCAACTCGGATCTTCAGCTCCCTCCATAAGTTTTCGATGGGATTAAGGTCTGGAGACTGGCTAGGCCACTCAATGACCTTAATGTGCTTCTTTTTGAGCCACTCCTTTTTTGCCTTGGCTGTATGTTTCGGGTCATTGTCGTGCTGGAAGACCCAGCCACGAGCCATTTTTAATGTCCTAGTGGAGGGAAGGAGGTTGTCACTCTGGATTTGACGGTACATGGCTCCATCCATTCTCCCATTGATGCGGTGAAGTAGTCCTGTGCCCTTAGCAGAGAAAAACCCCAATAACACAATGTTTCCACCTCCATGCTTGACTGTGGGTCATTGGCATTAACTCTACTCGCCGTGTTTGGAGGAAGAGAAATGCTGCCTAAGAGCTCAATTTTAGTCTCATCTGACCACAGCACCTTCTCCCAATCACTCTCAGAATCATCCAGATGTTCGTTTTCAAACTTCAGACGGGCCTGTACATGTGCCTTCTTGAGCAGGGGGACCTTGCGGGCACTGCAGGATTTTAATCCATTACTGCGTAATGTGTTACAAATGGTTTTCTTGGTGCCTGTGGTCCCAGCTGCCTTGAGATCATTAACAAGTTCCCCCCGTGTAGTTTTCGGCTGAGCTCTCACCTTCCTCAGGATCAAGGATACCCCACGAGGTGAGATTTTGCATGGAGCCCCAGATCGATGTCGATTGACAGTCATTTTGTATGTCTTCCATTTTCTTACTATTGCACCAACAGTTGTCTCCTTCTCACCCAGCGTCTTACTTATGGTTTTGTAGCCCATTCCAGCCTTGTGCAGGTCTATGATCTTGTCCCTGACATCCTTAGAAAGCTCTTTGGTCTTGCCCATGTTGTAGAGGTTAGAGTCAGACTGATTAATTGAGTCTGTGGACAGGAGTCTTTTATACAGGTGACCATGTAAGAGCTGTCTATAATGCAGGCACCAAGTTGATTTGGAGCGTGTAACTGGTCTGGAGGAGGCTGAACTCTTAATGGTTGGTAGGGGATCAAATACTTATTTCTCTGTGCACAATGCAAATAAGTATATATCATTTTGACTGATTTTCTTTTTTTTTTTTAGTTAGAAAATATATATATATATATATATATATCTCACTGGTAAAATTAACCTAGCCTAAAAATTCTAGACTGTTCATGTCTTTGACAGTGGGCGAACTTACAAAATCAGCAAGGGATCAAATACTTATTTCCTTCACTGTATCTATATTTGGTTCTGAAGCTTTTGCTTGACTTGTAGTCGCTGGTTCAGTTTTTTGATTCTGTACAGATTCGCAATCATTGGTTTTGGTGTGTGCTTTTTTTTTTTGTTTTTTTTTTGTAATTTCAGATCACTGATTAACTGTTTAGAAGATTCACCCGTAGACCTTGATGTGTCATATGCTGAAGTTGAAGGCTTTTCGTTATCACGCTGTCGGTTGAACTCTGAACGTCTAGCGTTGCGTGCTAAAGTTAGCCGTGACCCTGGAGCTTGAATATAAATGTAAACTTAAATTCGTTTTTTTTTGTAGGGGGAAAAAAAGTACTTGGCTCATGAGTTACTGCACACTGTAATTTTCCAGATTTTGCAGTAATCAAACCGGTATTATAGAATGTCGCCGATCCTTTTTTCCGTTCCCGCAATCCAGTGTTCTGCTTGATTAGCCATCTCACCAATTTTGGATTCTGAAAACACTGTTACTCAAACAATTATCAAAAATGTTATTTTTAGCTTCGCCCTCTAGCGGCTGTTACAAATACTGTGAAGCCTCTGAATGGTAACGGCTTATTATCCGCATGTTAGCAGTATAAACACAGTGATTACAGCTCGCAGGACTAGATTGATGATCTGTCCTTACAGCTTTATGGTTGTATCCAAACAGATGTTATGGTGGGGGAGCCTTCTCCAGTGGGTTCAATATCCCGGTGATCATGGTCTTGCTTTAACTGGATAGTAGCTCCGTTCTCAGGCTCTAAGCGCCTCCACAATATCTTTTCTCACTGGAGTCTAGCAGGAGCCGTTTTAGTCTAGTGCGAAGCCCATGAGGGATAATTTTGAGTTTTCAGGAGTATCTAGGTGGATATCCAGGGGGAAAAAAACGTATATCACCCGAGAAGAGACTTATGTTCTGCTGGATTAAGGGTACAATAAGCTCTTGGGAGGTGTAATGCTCTTTTGGTGCAGTTGTGTAGGCGAACTTTTGCCCTCGATACCAACACTAATATCCTTGACTCATGTATTTTTAGGCTTGAGGAGGGTTGTGTTGGCTTTCATCTCGCATGTCTATGTAGCCAAACACTAGTGTTTAAGAATCTGGTCATAAATACCTTGGCAGAGGATAGCGTCCTCCTTCTAACCTCTATCTGAATTGAACCGATTATGGTTGGCTTCTCTCATAGGTTAGGATGTCCAAAAGGAGCTGTGGATGAAGCACGTGGGTTTTTTTTCTTTTTTTGTTTAATGACCACTCCTAGATTTATAGTCTTGTATCCATATCTAACATTGGCAGACACGGGTGCCAAAGATGAAGTGGTAAATGTGAGATTGTGGCAACTGTGCTACTGAATTACCCACGAGTTGGTGTGTTTTGCCACAAAAGAGAAAGGGACGTGGCCACTATACAGTGAGGATACAACATGTCTCGTTGCCTGAGCGGTCACTCTGAATCTGTGTACATGCCAGGGCAAGTTGAGCTCTATCCTGCTCCTCCAGCAGAACCACAACTAACCTTCTAAACTTCTTATAGAGCAGAAATGAGAGAGGTAGTGGCAGGTTTGTGTGCGTGTTATAAACCCTCAAGGGTGTTTACTTTAAGCTGAGCCTTAACCCCTACCCGCACCAGGACGTAACTGTCCTAACTGTCCGTCGTTGCGGGAGGTTACTTCCCGCACGAGGACGTATAGTTACTGAGTTTTTCCCGGTGCACACTGTATCAATTAATAAAAAATGAATAAAAGATCTATGAAAATAACTCCAATAGTTTTCTTGTTATATTAATGATTTGAGATCCATCTATATTTTAAAAAATTGTTTATTTCGCAACCGTAATTGTCATAGAGGAAATTTAGCATACAAATGGAGTATCATCTTATTTTTCAGTTGTTTCTAGGGGTTGTACTGAAGGGTAAATTCCCCTTTTGCTCCTTTTATTTTATTCTTAAATTGAATTCTATAAATTTGTAGGTATTGAGCTGAGAAAAATGTTTTAATAGTTTTTTTGGGTATGTTCTGTGTGTATGTATGTATATATATATATGCGCTTTCATTGCAATTGTGTTTTCATAACAAAATAGTAATAAATATACTGATTCTTTTCTAGTCTTAATCCAGCTTACAAGACTTTTCCTTGAAACGGAGTGATCATATGTTGTGATTTTTGTTATTAGAGATATATGATTTCTTCTTTGATGCGGTCTTTGCCGGTTATTAAAAAATATATTGTAACCTATAACGAATTTATTGGCTATTTTTGTCCAATGGACCTCATCTAAGATAAATTCGTTTTATTAAATTATCTCTGTAATTTCATTAAGACCTTCAGGTTTTAGGGTCTTGAGTTTGTATATCCAGTAAATTTCCCTTTTACAGAGTGAGTCGAACCTCTCCACTCGGCTCTCGTTTATGTATTCGATGGGTAGAATATTAAAACATTTAAAATCATCATTGTGAAATAAAGTGCAGTGTTTGGAGATACGATGCAGAAGGAATTTTTTTCTACAATTAGAGCGATGCTTATTTAACCGACAGTGTAAAGGTTGTATGGTTCTTCCCACGTATTGGAGACCACAAGTGAAATTGAGATATAGGACATAATTTGACTGACAATTTAGAGGTTTCAATTTGATACTCATTTTTCGTTTGATTTGATCGAAAGATGTCTGTAGTGAGTATGCTGGAGCAGCATAAACATCTATTTTCTACATTTGGAGCTCCCTTTTATGTATAGACATGAATTCATAGTGTTTTGTTGAAATATCTTTTGTTTCCCAGCAAAATGAATCCGACTCGGTGCCAGGATGTTCTTGACAGTCTTTGCTCTCTTAAAAGTTATCATCGGTTTCATTGGTAGACTGTTTTTTAAAAAAGGGGTCAACGTGTAGAATGTGCCAATGTCTGTTCATAATGTCTTTTATATTTTTATGTGCTGCATTGTATTTTGTTATAAAGTTGAAGGAAAGTTTTTTGTTTTTTTTGTTTTTCCTTCGCCTTTTTATACCTATTCTATCCCTCTCTTTAGTTCCATTTGATATTGTATCATTAGAAGGTAAGAATTCCTCTTGGCTTAAAATTACTGTTTTTTTATATGCATCTGAGAGGAGTGTCTGTGGGTCGTTTTTTTTCTTTAAACCGTTTTTGCAAAATACGGCTCTGATTATTGAAGTCTTTGTTTAATGTACAGTTTTTTCGGATTCTCTTGTACTGACTATATGGGATGTTTTTTAGCCACTTATGATAGTGACTGCTCTTATAGTCCAGATAGCTATTGCTATCAACTTTTTTAAAATGTGTGCGAGTAATAATTTCGCTTGCTGTTTTTGCTGTTGTGAGATCTAAAAAAATCAATTTCAGTTGATTTGTATATTGAAGGTGAATTTTATCCCCCAGGTATTATTATTTAGTGTCTGACAGAAATCTGTCGCTGTTGTAAAATCACCTTCCCAAATCAGGAACAGATCGTCTATGTATCTTCTAAATAGTAAAATATTAGTATTTGCCCATGGATGTTGCCAAATGTGTTCTTCCTCAAACATTCCCATGAAAATATTTGCATAGCTGGGAGCTACTAGTGTCCCCGTAGCTGTGCCTTTTATTTGGTGATAGTTTCTGGTCAAATGAAAATTTTTTATTTTTTAGGATGAATTCCATACTCTTGCAGAAAAAGTTGTTTTGTGCAGATAATAGTTCGGTATCCCTCTCCAATCTTATTTTCAGCTTTTCCAGACCTAATGTATGTTCAATGTTGCTATACAATGCGGTCACATCTAAAGTGATAAATAATAAGTTTTCTCTAATTGAAATTTTGTTTAAATCCCCTATCAATTGTGTTGAATCTTTGAGAGAGCTGGGAAACTCCATCACATATTTTTGTAAAATTAAATCCAGGTAATGGGAGAGATGGCAAGTGGGAGATTGCATACCTGATATAATCGGGCTCCCTGGGGGATTGATTGGGTTTTTATGTATTTTTGGTAGATGGTAGAAAAAAGGCATGTTGGTGTTTATTGGGATCAGATAGTTTTTTTTTTTCATTTTTGTTGAGAATATGATTGGAAAAGGCTTGGTTAACCATGATTTTAGGATCTTCCATAATTGTCAATAGTGGATTATCTAGAAGATTAGTATAATAGTTCTTGTCTGATAAAATTTTCATGGCTTCTGCATGATAGTCCGTAATATTTTGTACTACTGTCCCCCCTCCTTTGTCTGCTGATCGAATGACTATTTGATCATTGCTTTTTAAATTTTTTAGAGCTGTTTTCTCTTTATAAGTTAGATTATTTTTACCCCGGATTTTATGAGTCTAGCTCCTCCAGATCTTTAAGAACTAGGTGATGGAAGGTGTTAATAAAATGTCCTTGGTTTCCCACAGGATAGAACTTGGATATGGGTTTTAGATCTGTATGTCTAAATAACGCAGACACTGTTTTATCTAATATTTTTATTTAACTGTTTGTAATTATTTGTATAATGTGTATTGTTCCATACATATGTTTAACAGATTTTGACCTGTATACCTGACCCGGTAGTTCTTACCTCAAACTGACCTTTAATTCGGTTATTTAACCGACACCCCACCCATCTACTCATTTATATGCTACCTGAGGAAGAAACCGGTACGGTTTCGAAACAGTCCGCTGTTAAACAGTCTACTGTTATATTTTATATACCTGCACCAATAAACCCTTTTAATTACTGATCTCATCTCTATCCTTGAGACATATGGATTACACCTTCTATGGATGAATACTCCGATCGGTAGCGCCTGGAAAGCACCCGTTCTTTTTCTTTTATTTCTTCCTTAAAACCTTTATTGGCATGTTACCCCAGATTCCTTAGTACCCCCTTTTTCCTACTCCATTGCACCTCTTCCTAGACCCATAACCATGCCAGATGCTGATGACTCCATTCATGGATTCTGGTGGACAGCCGGTGCCCAGAGGCAGCCAGAGCAGCTGATAGGTGCAGGCTTCGGTGTTCTGATCCCCACCGATCATATACAGGTTACCAATCCAGAGGATAGGTCATCAGTTGTCTGTGCTGGGATAGCCCCTCTAATCTTTAATTTCTTTTACAATTCCCCCTGATTTATAATTAAAAAAAATCAATCCTCCTTCCTATCCGAATTCATTTACTCACCAGTTGTATGACATTCGCTGACTTGTACTCGGAGACCATGTGAGAACCTCGTCCGCATGTTCTATTCCAGATTCAGTATCTACTACAGATTTAGAATATTGAATTTTTATTTTTAACTTTCCTATTTAGATTAAAATTTCCTTTACTAATTTATTTTACTGTGCTATATATTTTTATTATCTTACACATGCTATATAATACACAATAAAACAATAAATATAATAGGATTAGATAAAATATTTTCAGCAGCTGTTTTTGCAGAAGCTTTTGACCATCTAGAGCAGGGGTCTCAGACTCGGCCGGGTAAGTGGGCCATAGAAAAAATGGGAAGTTGACGGGCCGCATTACTTTCAAATTTGATACGATACAAAGTTATTGTTTATCAGTTATTTGAACTACTGTAACACTATTACAATAATACATTACTATAATAGTGCTGGGTTTAAAATTTGAGATTTCTCCACATGCTTATTTCAACAATCCAGTTTGTCGCTAAATGCAGTCCGGCGACTCAGTTAGCCGCGTTTGGCACGATCTAAAAAGGCACTTTTTGTGTCTGCCGCGGTGCCCTAGGTGGATGGTGCCGCGGTGCCCTATGCGGATGGTGCCGCGGTGTCCTTTGCAGACAGTGCCACGCACCCCAAGTAGATAGCTCCATTGGGGTTCCCTCTAGGAGTGGAATCCCCAGCCAGTGTTGCCGACGCTTTGGCTGAGGATTCCTCTACTGTTGGAGCCCCTGACCTCACTGTCCATACACAGTGATGACAGGGGATCCTCCTGGACCGGAATGTGATATCGGGGGCAACCCCAGAGCCGGAGTCCTGGGAACTCTGGGGAAGCCATTAACATCCGTGTCCATATATGGATAGTGATGTCAGGGGCTTGCCCGGAGCTGGAGTCCCAGAGCAGAGCTGCTTCTAGCACTCTGCCTGGGATTCCAGCTCTGCTCCTAACATCACTGTCCATATATGGACAGATGTCAGAGGGCAACCCCAGAGCTGGAGTCCCGGGCAGAGCGCTAGTAGACTCTTCCTGGAACTCCAGCTGTGCTCCTGACATCACTGGGACTCCTGCTCTGGGGAAGCCTCTGACATCATTGTCTCTTTGTATGAACAGCGATGTCAGAGGCTTCCCCAGAGTCAGAGCAGAGCCTATACTAGTGCTCTGCCTGGGACTCCAGCTCTGGGGAAGCCCCAGACCACATGTGTCCAAACATGTCAGGGAATTCCAGAGTCTCGGAGCAGAGCCTATACTAGCGGCTGTGTCCCGTGGGCCGCGTGATTGAGACCCCTGATCTAGAGTCTGATTTCTAAATCTTCCGTCACCACGATGATCCTGACCAATTAAACCATTCATCTTTTCCTTCTAATTGAGCTTGCTGATGCTTAAAGAGGCTCTGTCACCAGATAAGTGCCCTATCTCCTACATAATCTGATCGGCGCTGTAATGTAGATAACAGTGGTTAATTTAGACCGCTGTCCACATATTCTAATTGTTCAGTGAATGCTATTTAAATGCAAAATCGGTATGTTGTAACTCCTCAATTGTGTATCACGATCCGCCGCCCCCCCCCCCCAGTGGTTACTGGCACTAAAACTTGTTCTCTTCCACCTACAGGAATTAGTGATGTATCAATACATGTGATTTCTTTACACCCTAACCATTTATTCACCCATAAATCTATAGGTCTTAAACTAAAATGATACTTTTATAGGTAAAATTATTCCAGTCAGAGAGCAGTAACTCCACTTTAAAATGATGATCGCTCAGGCTTTACAAAGTTTGTAGAATATTAAATTAGTATTTCTATACCTGCTCTTGCTGCCTTTAATTCCTGTTCACTATGTATTAGATCAGTACCTATTACGCAGCCCTATACAATTTTTAGGGGGAACATGAGCGGACCATATCAGACGTTACATAGTGACAAAGCTCATTTACAATTCAAACGAGGTGAGGACCCTGCTCGCAAGAGTTTACAATCTGAGGAAGTAAGGGAGTCCCAAAATGTTTCAGTATGATGGTCCCCCAATCTCTTATACACATGGAGTGGTACACATAAAGCTGCATGAGCCAGTCACCAGCCAGTATCCGTATATGACTGGCATGAAGTGAAGGAGTGTGAGGGAATCTTATTCTGATGACTAATGGAGCCATGGGAAGGAGTCTGATTAGGGAATGTTATAGGCCTGTCTAAAAATGTGTTTTCAGGGCACATTTAAAACTCGGGATATTGGGAATTAATCTGATTGTCTGGGGTAGCGCATTCCAGAGGACGGGTACAGCACGAGAGAAATCCTGGAGATGATAGTGGGAGGTTCAGATTATGGAGGATTTTAATAGGTCATTAGCAGAATGTAGAGCGTGAGTAGGGTGGTAGACAGAGATGAGGGAGGAGATGTAAGGAGGTGCAGCAATGTGGAGAGCTTTGTGGGTGAGAGTAATAAGTTTGAATTTAATTCTGAAGGGGATGGGCAACCAGTTTGGTGACTAGCACAGGGTAGAGGCGTTGGTGTACATTGGGTTATCATTGGGATGTTGAAGTCACCCATGATGAGTGGGTGTTTCAGAGGATAGAAATTGTGGAAGCCAGGTAGCAAAATGATCCAGTAATTGGTGGGGTGAGCCCAGGGGGCAGTAGACAACTGCCACTCTTAGGGGAAAAAGGGTAAACGAGTAAGCCCAGCGTAATGTAGGCACAGCCGTAATGAAGGAAGCGCATGACTAGGTGTTTGGGAGTTCTAGGCTATTATGTTCTAGGTATTATGTTTTAGGCTATATTTATAGGGATTGGAGGGTTATGTGAAAGGGGCATGGGGCAAAATGTATCTATATGTGGTGGGTGGAGAATAAAGTATATAAGTCCATGCGGGGAAAAGGCAGCACTCTTTCCCGCTGGACAACAGGAGAAAGTTTTGTCCTGTTATTATAGTGAAAAGAAAAATATACAGATAAATAATTTTACTTACCTGATGGAAGCGGCGATGGAGACAACGATGGCCAGGATCCGGGATGCAGCGATGCAGCACGGCGTGGGATGACTGGATGCGCTGATTGCCGGGGCTCTTCCTCCGGTTCCAGCGGCTGGAGAGGAGAGTGAGGGACGCAGCAGCAGGCGTTCCAGGCCTCAGGAGAGGCCTTCATCTGCAGAGACGCCTCGGTCTGGTCGGCGCCGAGGGAGCCCCTCCAGGGACCCTCCTCCTCCTGCTGGTCCGGAGCTGCACCCTGGCGACTGTCCACGGAGGTCAGGGAGGAATCCCATCAGGCGGGCGAGACCGGAGGTGACAGGAGGGGGGGGCCGCGGCGGCCATCTTCCTCCCTCCTGTCTTCAACAACGACGCCGGAAGTGGAGGCGGGACCGGATGCGCGCGCAAGACCGGATGCGCGCACAGGACCGGATGTGCGCGCTGGGCCGGATGCGCGCGCAGGTCCGGAAGTGACGGCTTTCTCCGGCGCCGATGCTCCAGGTGCCGGAGGAGCTCAGCGTACAGACATCAGGACACCAGCACCGACCCGTAGGAAGAGGCGGGCGGCATCTAGATGGGGAGCGAGATCGCCTCCTGCAGGAGCAGGGAGGCGTGCGGCGGCGACAGCGACCGGAGGTACCCGGGCAACTTCTTGGAGTGACGCCGGGCCCCATCCGGACGAGGGGGGGCAGCGGTCTGCTATACAGGCAGCAACAACGACAAGAAGATTTTATTTTGACAGCCCTGCAGAAGGACTGGATCGGCAGGGCTGTCGTTCTGAATATGCCACGCCACCAGGGGGTGGCAGGATCGTGGACGGGCCGCATTCCGCGGAGCCTAGAGCAGCAGCGACTGGAAGTGCGGGGAGCTACGGGGAGCGTGGGGTGCAGGAGCACCACTCCCTAGGATCGTCACGACCGACGCCTGGATTATCTGGAGTGATGGACGCGTCCGCTGGGAGGTCACCTCAGGGACGTACGGGTGAGTCTACCACGGATGTGGTGCCGGGGATGTGTGGGGGGGATGTGGGGGGGATGTTGTCAATGTCACAGATGCAATTGTTGTTTAGAGGGATGCAGGAGTATTTTAGGAGAATTGTGCCAGGCGTAGAGCAGTCGCCAGCGAGGGTATGGGGCGCTGCTAGTGAGGCGTTTGCTAGTGCGGCAGGGAGTGCGGTTGCTAATGAGGCGATTTCTGGTGCAACTGCGGCAGTGATTGCGGGTGTTAGTGAAGTGGCGCCGGTTGTGGGTGCCGTAGTGGCTGTGGGAAAAGCGGTTGACGAGGCGGCTAGTACAGCTAAGAAAGTGGTGGAGGATGTGCGTTTGGCTGACGCGGCAAAAGGCGAGGTTTATGTGTGTTTTGAGGGCCCGCTGGGGGCACATTTGAAGGTGGAAATTAGGGAAAAGATATGGAAAGATGAATATGTTGAGATTTTTTCTTTGCTGCCGTTAGAGAAGTTTAATTTGGACCGGTGGAAACCGGATGAAAGTAAGAAGGAGGAGGAGGAGCGGCGGCGGTATCGTTTGATTCCACGGACTTTTGCGAATTGGCTGCAGGCCTTCGCTATCTTGGCTAGTGTGGTGGGTGAGAAGGCGCCGGAGAACTGTTCGGCGCTATTCTGTTATATGGATTCGGTAGGGGAGGCGTATCGTGTATACGGTGGTAATGCGTGGTTGCGGTATGACTAACAGTTTCGTCAGCGGAAGTCGGTGCGCCCGTCGTTGCGATGGGATCACAAGGATATCAGTTTATGGATGCGTCTGATGTCTGCGCCAAAACAGGGGCAGCAGCCCTTTCGGGATGCGGCCGGCGGTCAGGGGTCAGCAGCGGGTCGGTCAGGATCCTCAGGAAAGGGGTGTTGCTGGCAGTACAATGAGGGGCATTGCAAGTTCGGCCCAGACTGTAGGTACAAGCACGAGTGCTCCGGTTGCGGAGGCGCCCATGGTTTGTCCAGATGCTTCAAGAAGCATAAGGGCAGGCAGGGAGATGCTGAGCAGAAGAGGGGCGACGCCGGTGAGGGTGGAAAGGATGCTCCCGTTTTTAAGGGGCTATCCAAATAGGAAAGTGGCGGAGTTGTTATGGTTAGGATTTTCAGAAGGTTTTCGGATTCCTTGTACGTCGGTTGGACGTGATGGGGTAGTCCGTAATTTGTCGTCTGCTTTGGCGCGGCCTGATCTGGTTACGGATAAGCTGCTGAAGGAGGTGGCTTTGGGCCGCATGGCGGGGCCGTTTTCCTCCCCGCCTGTTCAGAATTTGCGTGTTTCCCCGTTAGGTTTGGTTCCAAAAAAGGAGGTGAATAAATTCCGCCTTATTCATCACTTGTCTTATCCGGAAGGCGAGTCGGTGAATGACGGCATTGATCCGGCACTGTGCGCGGTTAGTTACACTAACTTTGATGCGGCGGTTGTTTGGGTTCGTAAATACGGGAAGGGCTCTCTGTTAGCGAAAACTGACATTGAGGCCGCTTTTCGTTTTATTGCCGGTGCATCCGGATAGTTTTTGTTTGCTGGGATGTTATTGGCAGGAGGAATATTTTGTGGATTGTTGCCTCCCGATGGGCTGCTCCATTTCATGCGCTTATTTTGAGATGTTTAGCACGTTTTTGGAGTGGGTGGTCCGTCGGGAGGCGCAGGTGCAATCTGCGCTGCATTATCTGGATGATTTCCTGTTTATCGGTCCGCCGGGTACCTATGTGTGTGCAGGATTGCTACACACTATGGAGAGAGTGGCAATGGATTTTGGGGTACCTCTGGCGCCTGAAAAAACTGAGGGACCCACGACGGTCATTAAGTTTTTGGGAATCATGATTGATTCAGATAACATGGAGTGTCGCTTGCCTGATGATAAGTTGCTGGAGATGAGAGAGTTGGTGGCGAGTGCGCTGCGCAGGAAGAAAATACAGTTGCGGGACTTGCAATCCTTGTTGGGGCATTTGAATTTTGCTTGTAGGATTATGCCCATGGGGCGGGTGTTTTGCAGGCGATTGGCGAGTGCGACCGCAGGGGTGCATTCCCCTCATCATTTTATTAGGTTGTCGGCGGAGTTGAAAGCTGACTTGTTGGTGTGGGGGGAGTTTTTGCAGACCTATAATGGGCGGTCGGTGCTCATGTATCAGCCGGTGTCTAGTGTGGACTTGGAGCTGTATACTGATGCATCAGGTGCTTGTGGATTTGGGGCTTATTTCCAAGGGCAGTGGTGTGCAGGAGTTTGGCCTGATACATGGCATGAATGTGGTTTTGTCCGTAACTTGGCTCTGCTGGAATTGTTCCCGATTGTGGTGGCTGCGGAGTTGTGGGGGGATTGTCTGCGGGACCGGAGAGTGCGTTTCGTATGTGACAATCTGGGTGTCGTTCAGGCTGTTAATGCGCAGACAGCCAATTCTCCGCCAGTCGTGCGACTATTGCGACATTTAGTTTTGAGAGGTCTGATGTTGAATGCGCATTTTGTGGCAGTGCATATTCCTGGGGTGCTGAATTCTGTGGCTGATTCCCTTTCTCGTCAACAGTGGGACAGGTTTCGTCTGCTGGCGCCGGGGGCGGAGTCTCATGGCCTGCCTTGTCCAGAGCATCTGTGGAAGGTGGTGTGACAATGGCGATGTCGCTCGTGGAAAGGTCGGTTAGTGCGGTTACGTGGCAGAGGTACAGTGCGGTATGGCAGGTATGGGAGGCTTTGTTAGAAAATGCGCAGGCAGGTATTGCAGATCGGCCGGCGTGTTTGCTGTATTTTATAGGAAATGCGTACAGTGAGGGGTCGTCTGCAGCAACGGTCGCTCTGAGTTTGTCGGCCTTGGCTTTTTGGTTCAAGAAGAAAGGTGAGGAGGACGTGACTAAGTCCTTTCTGGTGCGGCAGGCAATGAAGGGTTTCAGGAGGGGCTCCGCAGTTAGGGATCTCAGGAAGCCGGTGTCATTTGAGCTGTTGGTAGCGATTTGTGATTTGTTGAGGGAGGTTTGTGTTTCAGCATTTGAAGTACGGCTATTTACACTGGCATTTTCTTTGGCTTTCTTTGGGGCGTTCCGGATATCGGAGTTGGTGTCGGCCAGTAAGAGTGTGGCAGGGGGTTTATTGTACGCTGATGTGGATTTGGATGGCTCCTGCCTTTCTTGTTTGCTCCGTAGATCTAAGACAGATCAGGAAGGGAGAGGTTTTGTGGTGCGCTTGTATGAGTTACCAGGGTCGCGGGTGTGCCCGGTCCGCGGTTTTCGGGAGTTTGTCGCGGTGAGGCCTGAGGGCCCGACATCCTTGTTGGTTCATGCAGACGGGCTGTCTCTGTCAAAATTCCAGTTTTCACAGGTGTTCAAAAAATGCATCCTGTTGTCTGGCAGAGGTGGAGCAGGTTTTAGCTCTCATTCTTTTAGAATTGGCGCAGCTACGGAAGCAGCTCGGTGGGGTTTATCCCCGGCGATGGTTAAGAAGATCGGTAGGTGGGAGTCAGACCGATATAGGTTGTATGTGCGGCCTCATTTGCTGTGAGGCGGTGGAGATAAGATGTGCTGGAGGTGGATATGGAGTAGTTACGTTGTTGTTTTGTGTTGTTTTAGGTGCAGGTCCCTGCTTGATTTGGATCATGGGGCACTCCTACGTACACTGGGGAGGTGTGCGTGCTGATGTTCGTCCGGCCGGACGGCAGTTGGGCATGGATCACGCAGAAGTGCAGGTCAGATGGTTGGGCCTGCGGGGCATGCTGTGGTGTAGGCTGTTACCAGAGGTACAATTTTATGCGGGTTTGGACAGGGCGCCGGATATCTTAGTGGTGCACCTTGGCGGCAATGATTTGGGCATTCGGTCGTCCAGGGATTTAGTGAGGGATGTGAAGATTGACCTTTTGCGGTTGTGGTCGGCGTTCCCAGGAGTGGTTATTGTATGGTCAGATATTGTGGCTCGCAAGGTGTGGCGGCAGGCACGTTCCGTACATAGCTTAAACAAAGCGCGAGCAAAGGTCAACAAGGTAGTTGGCAGATTTGTGGCACGCAATGGCGGTGTTGTGGTGCGGCATAAGGAGTTGGAGGGTAGAGAGGTAGGTTTCCTCAGGGCGGATGGTGTTCATCTAAACGAGGTGGGTCTGGATATGTGGACCCTGGACATTAAGGAGGGCATGGAGAAAGCCCTGCAGTTGTGGAGGGACAATCATGTGTAAGGGGTCACACATGATTGTCGTGGCGGTAGGAGGAGGGGTCTTTGGAGGCACGGAATGGTAAGAAGGAGAAGCAACAATGGAGATTGTTGCAAGAGAACTCGGGGCGTTTAACCCGGGATAGTATTGGAGGGGCTGGGGAGTGGTTACCCAGCTCATATATATTCCTGATGGGCAGGGTCCCCAGGAAGGGAGAGAGAGGTCTTGGACATGGTTGGTGCCCTCGGGTCAGGTGCAGAACGGCTGTAGGGTAAGGGGTCCAGACCTAATAAGGAAACGATGGAGTTTAATGATTGAAGTGCCTTCAAGGATCCTTTATCTGGAGTTGGGAAATAGAGCAGGATGTTATCATGGAGTTATGATGTGTTTATGGTTATGCTCTTTTTCAGAAAAAGGTGTGTTTAATAAATGGCTGCTCTGGCCTTTACACCAAAATTCATGTGTGGTCTCTTATTGGGGTTTGGGGTGTAAGGTCGTAGATAGCGGAAGCATCAAACATACCTTAAGTCAAGTAAGCCCAGCGTAATGTAGGCGCAGCCGTAATGAAGGAAGCGCATGACTAGGTGTTTGGGAGTTCTAGGCTATTATGTTCTAGGTATTATGTTTTAGGCTATATTTATAGGGATTGGAGGGTTATGTGAAAGGGGCATGGGGCAAAATGTATCTATATGTGGTGGGTGGAGAATAAAGTATATAAGTCCATGCGGGGAAAAGGCAGCCCTCTTTCCCGCTGGACAACAGGAGAAAGTTTTGTCCCGCCCGCCCTCCCAGTATTTTCTCCTGTTTATGGGAATTTGTCGGTTGGGATTTTGTTTTGTCACAGTAGCAATGGCGGTAGGAGGAGGGGTCTTTGGAGGCACGGAATGGTAAGAAGGAGAAGCAACAATGGAGATTGTTGCAAGAGAACTCGGGGCGTTTAACCCGGGATAGTATTGGAGGGGCTGGGGAGTGGTTACCCAGCTCATATATATTCCTGATGGGCAGGGTCCCCAGGAAGGGAGAGAGAGGTCTTGGACATGGTTGGTGCCCTCGGGTCAGGTGCAGAACGGCTGTAGTGTAAGGGGTCCAGACCTAATAAGGAAACGATGGAGTTTAATGATTGAAGTGCCTTCAAGGATCCTTTATCTGGAGTTGGGAAATAGAGCAGGATGTTATCATGGAGTTATGATGTGTTTATGGTTATGCTCTTTTTCAGAAAAAGGTGTGTTTAATAAATGGCTGCTGTGGCCTTTACACCAAAATTCATGTGTGGTCTCTTATTGGGGTTTGGGGTGTAAGGTCGTAGATAGCGGAAGCATCAAACATACCTTAAGTCAAGTCTGAGGGTGTGGACTTCAAAGGAGGGTAATGTGAGTGAGGGGACCGGGGGAGTGACCTGGAAAGTATACCTACTCCGCCACCCTGCCTGTTCTCAGGTCTAGAGGCATGAGAGAAATGGAGACCACCATAAGATATAGCAGCATGGGAAGCCGTGTCAGACAGGTGTAGCCATGTTTCTGTAAGAGCCAGGAGGTTGAGAGTTAGAGAGGAATAAGTCATGAATAAAGGTGTTTGTTGCCCACGGACTGAATTCCAGAGAGCACAGTTCAAAGAGACAGGAGAAGATGTACAAGGAATAAGATTTGAAAGGTTTATATATGTGGCAGGTAAGTGGTTGAGCTTGACAAGAAAAGAGAGGACCAGGGTTGGGAGAGACGTCCCCTGCAGCGAGTAGCCGGAGAATGGAGAGACAGCAGATGGTTATGTGATTTATGAGAGCGACCTTTGTGCTGAGCAGTGGGATGAGATGGTTTAAGGTGATTCAGCAAAGTGAACAGTGAATAGGAGCTGTACGTGGGTGAGGGAAGGCGAGAGGGACTGATGTGGACTGAGTTTTCTTAAGGTCTAAATGGGTGGTCGGCTATACTGTACAATGTTGAGTGAGGAAGTGAACATGTTGCAATGGTTTGGTCGTAGGAAATCGATAAAAATGCTAAAGTAATCATTCTAATGTATGTTTAGACCACACAGCTCACCTGGCACCTGTCCTGTCTAAGTGCCACGTATAACTGCCAGGACACTTTGCCAATATGACACTTAGACAGATGAGCCTGCACGAGTGCCTTCCCCTTATGCTACATCTAAATTTATAGGTGAGTAGATGCTCAGATCTACACCAAATTTAAGCCAGTTTAGCTATCAATCGAATAAACTGGACACATGAGATGAAAAGGCTCTGCAGAGAAACCAACCAACTAGCCGGTCTAGATGGATCATAAAACTTAATGACGATCAAAAGTCTAATTTTACCTCAAACGATCTAGGAAGAGAGGAAAGCCGGATTATGTCCCATAAAATAAATCTTTCAGCGTTTGAAATGACGTTTCTGCACAGAGAGAGGTTAAGGCAGGATTGGAGTGGATTCTATACCTGTATGAAGAGAAGAGATGGATGTTAGATCTGTGCCATGTATAACTGCCAGGACACTTTGCCAATATGACACTTAGACAGAGATTAATTCTGCACTCGTGCCACCCCCCCTGCACGATGTATCATCATGAAGATGAGACAGAAGATCCTAATACAGCTGCTCTAATCTAAACCATCTTTTCCAAAAGTTGACGCGCGTTAGACTTTTTTTTTTTTTTTCTTTCTCTTTTTGCTCCGGTAACTTATTATTCCTAGATCTGATTGCAATACTATGGACATTAACTTGCTTCAGACGCTTCCAATAGCACCCAATCCACCAAAAACAACTTCTACTAAACCTTTCACTACTAGTTGCTTAGGAACATTTTTTCCTAACTTAATATGTCTACAGGAAGAATATCTAGAGGAAATTTTCTGATTTGACATTTTAATTGTTATAGTCACATCTACGATCCCTGAAAATGGAGAATCTGAACAGGACTAGATGGATGGAATTTAACTTCTGTACAGACACTTTCTGCAGGTGCCCAAACAATAACCTTAACTGTTCCACGTTATATAAGATACATCACAAACTCCAGAATCTGTTGGAGATGGGTCCGTCCAGATAAAATACACTTTTTTTATTTTTATATATATATATATATATATTTCACACTCCCCATGTTGACCACTGTATCAAATTACTTTGACTAAAGAACAATTTTGAAACACTTGGCCAGAAATGTCCAAGTCCACAAGGATTCAGGTGGTAACTCCGACTTTGTGCTGCATTTGAAGTGCACGGTTCTGGATCTTCCTGGATATTTACTATTTGTATCTTATTTCAGGGACTATAGCATTAGTTACTATGAAAACAAGTTACTCTTACTGCAACTGGTTCCCTTATCTGGAAATTCCAAGTTATTACCCGATCCTCCTCATCCTATCCTGAAATGGAAAAATAAAGGATCTTTTCATATTTCTGTTTAGTAAACCAAATTTCACCTTCAGATCTACAAACTTCATTTGCAATGTTACATGACCATTCGACGGGTTCATCACCTTTATCAAAATGTTCCATAACACATCTGTCTGTGGGCGTTCAAATGTTCCTGATATACCCAGTAAATTTCCAATAGGGCCCTGTATATATCAAAATGAAATCCTAATCTCCCCTACATGCATCCACATCTCCACCCTTTTTTATGGGTGTCCTCTGGCTTTCTGACTTTATATTCTTAAAGAAAAAGAAAAATCTCTCTGATCAGCTTTCAGGAACATACGGGTATGTTTATCGCAGTAGTCTTTATCTTCCTGTGGATGGCGCTCTTTTACTCGGAATAAGTCTTACAGGAAGGCTTTATTACTCCAGGGTCATTGGCCCAAATTTCTGATGGCCCAGGGGTCGGTTGGGTTTCTGGCTATTCCAAAACAATAGCTATCCATTCGAAGCACAGATGTGCCCTCCATTATGCTCATTAATAAGGTGCAGTAATCTCCAACACCACACGGGATGCTTCTGACTTTTACAGGATCAAAGGACAAGCAAGATCGTCCTGTTGCTGACCAGATATCATTTACAACAGGCAGCCGTCCAGATTATTGACGTTCCAGTTCTCTAGTTGTATATTCCATTTCTGATTATTATGAATGTTGGGTGAACTTGATTTTTTTTTTTTTTTTTTTTCTTGGGTTCACATTTTTTCCTTGTCACCTCCCTACTTTGCTTGCGAGCCCCTGCTATATCCCATTCCCTATCCACTCTATCTAACCCCACTTTGTGTATTCTTCCAGTTTCAGGTTTAAAAGCAGCCCATCCCTACCATAGAGCCTGTAGTCGACCAGAAGTCAGCCCAGTTCTCCAGAAACCCAAACCCTCCCTTTGTGCACAAAGTTTAATCCACTTATTTAACTGCCTGTGTCTTTCTAGTGACGCCCATGGCTGCGCAGTACAGAGCCAGATGGCAGACGCAATGAACGGCTCCTGTGCATTGTGTCCTATGCTCTGTGCTGCCGTATTCCATGTGTGTGTGTCGTTAAGAGACGCATACACAAATGAAATTAAACCTGGCAGCCCCCGGTATAGTAAAAGTGTTAATTAAAAAAAAAACAAATTAAATAGTCAATATAATATTTTATTAAATAAACACAAATTAATAAAAAAAAAAAAATCATGACTGTCCCTTTTAAGAGCTCCTGAATAGCGTCACTTACACCCCAGAGGGCCACATAAAAGGCCGCTAGACGTTCTATATTTTCAAATATGAAATCCTGATCATGCTCAACAGCGTTAAAATTGCCATGAACTGGTTGAGCTCAAAACGCAGGCTCTTCCGGAGCACTATTGGGGTTATCCAATTCATGCTGCACAGGTATTTCTTCAAGAACAATCTCCGGGGTCCGGAGAACCTTGGCGCACAGGTGATACATGCTCCGTGATTTCATGGTGTACGGGGTGTTAAGCTTTCTATCGGTAAAGACACGACTCTCAGGAGGATTTTCTCTGACCTCTTCCTCTTCCACAGTATTTAGTTTACTGTGAGGCGCTTTTCATCTAAGACTATTCGGGTTTTTACTTTCTATTCCAGTAGTTCTTTGGTCATCTCGTCAACCGTTCCCTACGACATTTTAAACAGTCCACAGGCGTGTCTAGTCAGTCGTTATTAAACCTTTGTGATAATCTGCGCTACAACTCATGATTTTTAATTTCAATTCTGACCCCTTAGATAGCGTGAGATTACCTAGAGCGTGCAGACAGTAGAATTCATTACCAATCTTCAATATCCTTCAAACCCGCCAGAAACTGAATTCATGTATGAGCCGCTCCATCAGAACAGACGGCAGCGGTCCGCTTGAGAGTTGAGCTCCATAAATTTTAAAAATGGTCTTTAGTTTACGTCTTTCGCCAGGTCTCAGGATGGCCGTGTCTCTTAGAAATGCACTTTTGCCCGGGTTGAGGCTTTTTCTAAATTTTTCTACTCTATAAAAGTCAGCATTATCAGACATTCTGCGTCCGCTTGAACAGCCCAAATTGTACGCTCGATCTTACTTTTTAAATCTGCCCAAAAAACTGATTCACCGTTCAGCCGGTGTGTGAGTTCATGGTTTTTGATGGCGATCTATATTTAGTTCTGAAGCTTTTGCTTGACTTGTAGTCGTTGGTTCAGTGTTTGATTCTGTACAGATTCGCAATCGTTTTTTGTTTTTTTTTGTAATTTCGGATCACTGATTAACTGTTTAGAAGATTCACCCGTAGGTCTTGATGTGTCGTATGCTGAAGTTGAAGGCTTTTCGTTATCATGCTGTCGGTTGAACGCTGAACGTCTAGCGTTGCGTGCTAAAGTCAGCCGTGACCCTGGAGCTTGCATATAAATTTAAACTTATAAAATTAGTTTTTTTTGTAGGCGGAAAAAAAAGTACTTGGCTCATGAGTTACTGCACACTGTAATTTTCCAGATTTTGCAGTAATCAAACTGGTATTCTAGAATGTCGCCGATCCTTTTTTTTCCGTACCCGCAATCCAGGGTTCTGCTTGATTAGCCATCACTATTTTTGGATTCTGAAAACACTGTTACTCCTTATATAATTATAAAAATTTTTATTTTTAGCTTCACCCTCTAGTGGCTGTTACAAATACTGTGAAGCCTCTGAATGGTAACGGCTTATTATCCGCATGTTGTTAGCAGTATAAATGCAGCGATTCCAGCTCGCAGGACTAGATTGATGTTCTGTCCTTACAGCTTTATGGTTGTAGCAAAACAGGTGTTCTGGTGGGGGAGCCTCCTCCAGTGGGTTCAACATCCCGGTGATCATGGTCTTTCTTTAACTGGATAGTAGCTCCGTTCTCCGGCTCGAAGCGCTCACTGAAGTCTGGAAAAAGAAATGGATAAAAAATAGATTTTTCCCTCTGGCGCAAACTTATGTGATTTTTCTACTCAATTGGAGAACAGATGAGTAAAAACAGGCTTTATTTCATGTACCGATACAACAAAGTTTTGAGATCGAACAGATCTCTTCCTCAGGCAGTGTACGAGTCTTTGTAATTGGGAAAAACCTCTGCTATAGTTTACAGAAGAGGAGTTCACTTGAGAACTACTGCCGGGTCAAATTGACAGGTCAGGCGATCGTTAAAGGTACATAAATAGACATTTTATAATATTGCTTTTAAGAGTTGGTATGTTTCCATAAAACAGAATCACAATACTTATAAATTACTTTTGTCACATATTAAAACCTAATAATAAAATGACAAATTATTGGTATTAAAAATGTCATAAGAGCTTATCATATAAGAACCATTATATATATATATATATATATTATAATCTTAGCCGTGGTGTGTTAAATGAATTTTGTAGCTGTAGAGCTTATAGTGAATATAAAATTGTTTGCGTTTGACAAACATTAATAGTATATTTTTTATTGTATTTCGTTTTTAATAATTGGCCACTAATTCTCTAGTAAAATTACTTATTAAATGTACAGAAATGTCATTTGCCGCGCTGTTTTGTTTGCATATAATTGAAGGAAGGACGAATTTATAGGTTCAGACCAGGCAATATTTATAATCCTTACTTGAGATAAATACTGTATAGATTGTAGTTAAATAACGGTTTCCATTTTTTCATGAAGTCCTTCTGTTATTAAAGTTTTCAATTTCTAAATGCAGAAGTTTTCTCGGTTGCAGCGACGCAAAGCGATTTGTATTAGATGTGGTTATTTGTTTCAAAATTATACCTATAGAACAATTGAAATGACTATTGTGCGTCACCGTGCAATGTTTGGAGACTCTGTGTAATAAAAATGAGTTTTTAGTTTGACCGGTGTTTGTTCACACGGCAGTGCAGGTTCTGTGCGGTCCTTCCTACATACTGTAAGCCGCATTGGCAGTTCATTAAATAAATAACATATTGTGATTGGTAGTTCAAGTTGCTTTCAATCTTATGTGTTATTAGTTTGATTTGATGTAAAAACATCAGTTTTGATGATGATATCACAGCAAAGGCATCTTGGATTGCTACATTTCAAACTGCCTTTTTTTACATTTTGTTTTACATCAATTATTGGTTTCGTTGTTCTTATCAGAAAAAATTCCACGGCTCGGTGCTGGTATGTTTTTAATTGTTTTTGCCCTCCTAAATGTGATTTAGCGGCTTAGTGGGTAAACTCTTATTTAAATAAGGGTCCCTTTGTAAAATATGGCAATGTTTACAGATATTCCTAATTTTTTTTTTTATTTTTTTTTTTTGTTCACAATTCTATATTGTTACAAAGTTAAAAGGAAATTTGTTTCTTTCCTACTTGGTATTCTTTCTTTTGTGTCAGTGCTTTTAAAACAATGCAGTTTTAGATTTTTAGTTTTTTTATAGGCATCAGATAATGGGGTACGAGGATAGTTTTTCTCTCTAAACAGTTTGTATAAAATGTGACTGTTAAAATCTGATGTACAAATCTTTCTCATGCGCATATACTGGCTATATGGTATATTCTGAAGCCATTTGAGATAATGGCCGCTTTTATAGTCCAAGGAACTGTTACTGTCTACTTTCTTAATGTGTACGTGTAATATTTTTTTCTTTTGACTTTGTGATCACTAAATCTAAAAATTTGATCTCTTTTTCTTGAATGTTAAATGTAAAATTAATTCCACATTGGTTTTCGTTTAGTGACTTGCAGAAGGACGTTGCAGAGGTAATATCCCCCTTCCAGATAATAAAAAAGTCGTCAATGTTGGGAGGCTCAGTGTGTAGAGGGGGGGGGGGGGCTGCTTTATCCAAATCATTTTTGATTTATTGTCCTGTTTGGCGGGTGGAACAGGAGGGAAGAGAGGGGAAAATGAGAGCTGTAGACTGAGTTGCTGAGTGTTAATTGGCATGTAAATTTCTGTATGTCTGATAGGTAAGCATGTCCTGAGGAGGCAGATAATTTTTGGTAGAGAAGGTTGTGGTCAGAGGGGGAGAGGCGAGTTAATAAAGTCAAACTGAGCCAAGTTGGAGGACCAGATCAAGTGAATGCCCAACTTCGTGTGTCAAAGAATTTGTAAATTTTGACCGACCTAGGGAGGAGGTGAAAGATGATAACCCAATGCCCTCATCTGCCTCCGTTTTTAAGGGGGATGTAATTCACCCATGATGGGAGTGGGTGTTTTAGAGAATAGGAAATGTGGAACCAAAATGATCCAGGAACTGGTGGAGTAAACCAGCTGGAACGGTAGCCAACCGCCACTTGGTGGGAGAATAGGTGGAAGAGTGAGGGTGTGGGCTTCAAAGGAGGTGAATGTGAGTGAGGGTACTGGAGAATGACCTGGAAAAGGCAGACCTATGTCTACTCCTCCACCCTGCCTGTTCTCAGGTCTGGGGGGGGGGGGGGTTATGTCTACTCCACCTGTAATGATACTGACAGAATACCAGTCCAGCAAAAAAGCACACCCACAACCAGACTTGGCGCAAGCTGTCAGACTAGGCGAGTGGTGGCGAACTAACCCTGACACCAGGGAATATCTGAATGAAACGTGGCATTGCTACCTGACTGGTATCTTGGCAGTGGGCAATCTAGGGAAGTAAAGATGGAGTTCCTGTAGGTAAATGGCTGAACTTGATTTTGCCTGGCAGCTGCTGGTAGGTGAAGTGGACAAGTAGAGTAGTCAGACAAGCAGAGGTAATATACAGAGGTAATGTAGTACAATGCAGTAAAGCACAAGGTAAGTCGAGCAGTCCAAGGTCAAAACACTATGAAGCAAACTAGGTACAAAATCGGAATACAAGAGTGGTCAGGGGATCTGGGGTCAGACAACAAGGAACAATAAACCGATATCACAGCAGCCAAATAACAAATGAGCAGCAGGAAGTTAATCTCTGGCATAGAGGTCTAGCACCAGGGGGGTGTTATATGAGGCTTAATTGGATGATGGGGGTGACAGCTAAGCAAACCATTTAAGATTTTAACCCTCCCCTACCTCTCAGAGCAGCTGAATGTGACACCACCCTGCCTGTTCTCGGGTCTGTAGCCATGAGAGAAGTGGAGACCACCATAGGATAGTCCAGCAGGGGAAGCAGTGTCAGACAGGTGTAGCCATGTTTCTGTAGGAGCCAGGAGGTTGTGCGAACTATTGGAGAAAGGAAGAAAAAGCAGAACACCCGGCGCACATATTGCATCATCTGAGATTTTACAACAAAGGGAGGAAAATGAGATGAGCAATTATGCTAACCTTTAGGTGTTGCGCTTGGAGCACAACCACCCAGTATGTCTATCTGTGAGTGAGAACATCAGCTGGTGATCAGTTCGGGGGCCACTAGGACTCCGACATGGAAGTGTAGGAGGAGAGGGAAAAAAGCTGCTTTTCTTTCTCCGCGCTGTCCCAAGTTAGTAGCGTAGTTGCTTTCACTGGCGTAGTGGTGCAAATCTCTCTGAAAATGTTTATCAAAGGAGGATCTCCATGAAAGCCATGGAAACTAAATCTACTAAAAGTTCATACATTTATTCCAGTGTCTATATACAGCAACGCGTTTCGAGATCAGACCAGTCTCTTTGTCAAGATTTAAAAAAATATACGGTGCTGAAAAGACCGGCAAACTGAACGGTCATAGGTGAAAATAAACACTTTCTTTGAATACAAGAATAATAAATTGTTAGCCAGAACCGAGAGTTCTAGAGCGCACAATTAAGAGACGGAAGACGTGCAACAAATGTTAAGATGATTTGAATGGTTTCTATGTGTGGCAGGTAAGAGGTTGAACTTGGCAGTAGAAGATGGAAGACCAGGGTCAGGAGAGATGTCCTCTGCAGCTAATAGCAGGAGAATGCATTTGAATCCCAGAACCATCTGCTGTCTCTCCAAAGAAGCTTTATTGGCAGGACCAAATTCATATTAGCATTGCCAAAGCCATTAAGAATAAGGGATAGGGACTGATGGGTTGGGGGGTAGGTACACATCTTGTTTCGGGGTACACAAGTCCATGGCATATCTGTCTATGGCATGCAGTGACCTATTATGCCGCTATGCCCACTGTGTTTTCCTCTTCACCCGGCGGGATGTATAGTTTCTCTTCCATGGAGCTGAAGTCCGGTAAGAGATCAGAAAGTCTCCTGAAGTGAATGTCCCTCACTGCTGAGTATTTGGAGCAGTGTAGCAGGAAGTGGGCCTCATCCTCCACGGCCTCCTGATCGCACTGTTGGCACAGTCTGTTCTCCCTGGGCTTGCAGGTTTATCTGTGCTGCCCGCATTCAATGACCAGATTGTGGGCGCTCTGCCTGTACTGGCTCAGGATCTGTCTTTCTCTGGGGTTTAGCAGTTTCTCCAGATATGGCGCCAGTTTGTATTCTCTCTATAGACTCTGCAGGAACAACAAAAACAATCACAGAAACGAACAATATACCAGTCACTGATACTCCTCTTGGCCCTTGTTTACTATATTCTTGATTTCAGCTTTTGTGAGGTGTTCTTGAGTGATAGTTGGGTCAGGGTGAATAGTTCCAGGGTGCCTGGTTTACCTGGGACCCTATGATGTAGTAAGGCTTTAAAGTGATAGGAACTTTGCCTGCTGCTGTGTAGATGGGCCCAGAATGATAGCGCCCTCTTCTGGATTGTGAGGTGTAGTGGGAATCTGCCCAGTTTGGTTTGACAGGCGCTATGTGAGGTACTCCGATGGCTTTGGAGAAGGTGTTTGCAGAATTCCAGGTGGAATATTTCTGTTGGGTTGGAATCCCTCCTTGACCAGTCTGGATATGTGTCCGGTCCCCAGACGTCTGCCATGCACGAGGATTGAGGAGATGATGCAGTCAAAGATATTAAGCCAGACACTCATTGGTGGTTTGAGTGTAATGTGACCACTACCTTCTTCCATCCGGTCGATGCCCTTCTTTCCAGAGATATCTGCACATGCGGCCATCCTGTTCCACAGTGACCACCAGGGTGCGCTTGCGAGCTCTGTCCAGCCTTAAGGAGCCAGGTGTGAGATTGAGCGGATTGCTCCCAGAGCACCCTGGACTATAAGAAGGGTTCTGCCCCTCCCTGTATTGCCTGAGCTTTTGTAGTTTCCCTAGTGTCTCTGCAAATGGTCTCCTAGTGTCTTCCAATTCTCAGTGTTTCCTGTTTCTGCTACCTGTATCCCGTGCTATCCTGGTCAAATACTGTATTGAGTTGGAGTCCTGCTGTTACACGCCTGTCCTGTTACACCACGCCTGGTGTCTGCCTGCTGCCATTGTCCCTTCTGAGCCTGCCTCGGTACTGTCTGAAGCAACCACAGGTACACCTATACGAACTATAGACTTTGACCTGTGTCCTGTTGGCCAGCTGCCATACCGTTAAGGCGGTACGGCCCAGTGGGTCCACAGACCCAACATGACAAAAGGTTTTGCACGCCTTGTTTTTCAGCATATCAATGGCTTGTTTAACGCTTCCTGTTCAGTTGATTTCTTGGCCCAGGTAGGTTTATCTGTCGGTCGCTGTAAACGGGTCGTTATTTAGTGTGAGGGTCGGGTGCCTGGGGGATTTTGAGTTTCTCCTCTGAAACACCATGATGTTGGTTTTCTTTGCATTGATGGGTAGTGCCCATGTGGAGCTGGATTTTTCCAGACTTTGAAGGTTGTCTTGGAGGCAGTTCTCGGTTGGTGATAGTAGCAGAAGGTTATCTGCATACATCAAAATTTTCCCCTGTGTTATGTTGGCTGAGACCTGGTGATGAGGAGGATTCCAGAGCTGTGGCCAGTTCATTGATGTAGGTGTTGAAGAGCGTTGGACTGAGGGTGCAGCCTCGTTTAACTACTCGGCACTGCTGGAAATAATCCGTTCGCCCATTCACCTTCGCACTGCATCTATTCTGTGTAGGAGCTTCTGATGACATTAAAGGTTTTACCTCCTTTTCCGCTCTCTAGTAGTTTCAGGAATAGGCCCGGGTGCCACACTGAGACAAAGTCCTTTTTTAAAGTCCACAAAAGAGGCGAATATCTTGGCATACTTTGCATTGTGGACGTGGCTCTTGAGGCTGCGCAGGGTGTAGATTGGGTCAGTTGTGCGGTGGTTTGGCATGAACCCAGCTTGGATTTGGTTGAGGACATTGTGCTGGGTGAGGAAGCTGAGGATTCTCTTATTCAGGATGCTGTTGAGCAGTTGCCCCAGGCTTCCGCTGACACACATCCCCCTGTAGTTGGCTGGGTCATACCTGTCCCTGCTCTTGTGTAGAGGTGTTATAAGGCTTTGGTTACAGATCTGAGGGAGTAGCCGGCACTCGCACCATATTGAATAGTTTTGCTATTGTGGATTTTATGTCTGCCAGGCTGTGTAATCATTTCTGGTGAGATTCTGTCTAGTCCGCTGCATTTTTATTTTTTTTACACTTTATGTCTGAGGTTGACCTATGAGAGTGATTCTCTTTTTTTTTTTTTTTTGTGTTGAGAAGTGGGATGAGATGGTTCAAGGTTATTAAGGAAAGTAAATAGTGCATGGGAGCTGTACACCAGTGGAGAGGGACTGATAGATAGATATCTCTAATTATTATTTTTTTTGCGGAAAACATTTAACATATTATATATAATTAAAATATATGCTAGTTTTGTTTGTTTAGTCCACATTGTTTACCGGTCTCTTACTTGGTCTACTGCCATGTATAACTTCCAGACACTTTGACAATATGAAACCTAGACAATGATGACTTCTGCCCTCGTACCACCCCCATCACGAATGCCTTCCCCAATGCTACAACTACATTTATAGGGGAGCAGAGGATTAGATCTTGTGGTAAATTAAGCTTGTTTAGCAATTAATCATATAAACCAGACACATGAGGTGGAAATACTATGCAGAGAAACCAACTAGCCGGTCTGGAGGGATCATAGGACTTAATGAGGATCAAACAGTTTGGAGAACAGATGATTTAGGTCGAGGGGAAACCAGAACTATATACCAACCAATAAAGAGATGGTTAATGGTGGGTTTGGAATTGATTATGTATCTGTATGAAGAGAAGAGATGGATATTGGATCTATGCCGTGTAGAACGGCCAGGACACTTTGACCATATGACACTCGGATAAATATGACTTCTGCCCCCGTGCCACCCCTGCAGGATCTAAATAGATCCCAAGTTTTGAGTCTGTTTATTATCCCCCGAAGCAATAGGACAACATTTTAATGGATGACCTATATATTATGGATCTTGAGACGTCCATAGTAGTTTGCTACCTGTGGACAGGGGGGATACACAAATGAAAACGTCTCTTCAGCAATACGTGTCTTCTCCAGAGCCTCATCCAGCTTTCATTTTAAGATCTTTTTTATATATGACTGTAGGGTGAGTGTTTAGAACATTATTGCCCTCTTTGTTGAAGAGAATATTAAGGCACATTAAGCGATAATCCTAGTGGTCCACTACCACCAGGTTGCCCCCTTTTTGTCAGGTTTTACTATTCTCCTGCGATCCGACCTTAAGGCCCTTTTTACACGGGCCAATTATCTAGCAAATGAGCGCTCCTCTGAATGCTTGTTCCCGATCAGCGTCCTGTGTAAACTGGGCAATTATCAGACCATAAATGAGCAGTCGCTCGTTCGTCGGCTGATTGTATCGTTTATGCAGCAGAAAATATCGTTGTCGGCAGCACATCTCCCGCTGTAAACAAGTTGTTGTGCTGCCGACATGATAGAAATGTATGGGAACGAGCGATCGTAGGAACGTTTGCTCGTCCCCATGCATTACTCCTTATGAAAGGAGCAAACGAGCGCCGATTTTTAACTAGCTGAATCGGAGTTGGTTTACAGGCCCGATGAGACCATGTAAGAGAACCCTTATTTTCTGGTGACCCTTCGTTTCGTGGCTGGTTATTAGCTTCAAACATAAATGTTATCTCCATCAGTGTTGGGGGGCATTCTAGTGCTTGTAAGATGACCAGTAGAGAAGGGACCCTTACTTCTATCTCGCTCATTACAATCTCTACTCGAGGACAAAGTATCTGCGTGGGGTAAATTACCCATAGATATCCCCAGTTCCATACATATTTTCTCATTCTTTATTTACCAAAAATTTTAAGTTCTTTACATTAAAGATGAATGTCCTTCAACCAGTTACATAGTTAGTACGGCTGAAAAAAGACACATGTCCATCAAGTTCAACCAAGGGACGGGAAAAGGGAAGGAAAAATTTCTATACATAGGAGCTAATACTTTTTTGTTCTAGGAAATTATCTAACCCTTTTTTAAAGCCATCTACTGTCCCTGCTGTGACCAGCTCCTGCGGTGACTATTCCATAGATTCACAGTTCTCACAGTAAAGAAGGCTTGTCGCATCTGCAGCTTGAACCTTTTTCTCTCCAGACGGAGGGAGTGCCCCCTTGTTTTATGAGGGGGGTTTTACAAGGAACAGGATTTCACCATATTTTCTGTATGTGCCATTAATATATTTATATAAGTTAATCATGTCCCCCCTTAGTCGTCTTTTTTCAAGACTAAATAGGTTTATTTATTTTAATCTTTCCTCATAACTTAGATTCTCCATGCCCCTAATTAGCTTTGTTGCTCTTCTTTGTATTTTTTCCAACTCCAGGGCATCCTTTCTATGAACTGGAGCCCAGAACTGAACTGCATATTCTAGATGAGGCCTCACTAATGCTTTGTAAAGTGGTAATATTACATCCCTGTCCTGCGAGTCCATGCCTCTTTTAATACACGACAATATCCTGCTGGCCTTTGAAGCAGCTGATTGACACTGCATGCTGTTATTTAGTTTATGATTTACAAGTACACCCAGATCCTTCTCAACAAGTGACTCCCCCAGTGTAGCTCCCCCTAGGACATATGATGCATGCAGGTTGTTGGTACCCAGATGCATAACTTTACATTTATCTACATTAAACTTCATCTGCCAAGTGGACGCCCAAACACTTAGTTTGTTTAAATCCGCTTGCAATTCATGAACATCTTCCATAGTCTGAACTATATTACATAGCTTGGTGTCATCTGCAAAAATAGAAATAGTGCTATTAATCCCAACCTCTATATCATTAATAAAGAAGATGAATAATAGTGGTCCCAGCACTGAACCCTGGGGTACACCACTTATAACCGGTGACCATTCAGAGTAGGAATCATTGACCACAACTCTCTGGATATGGTCCTTGAGCCAATTCTCAATCCAATTACAAACTATATTTTCTAAACCTATAGTCCTTAATTTACCCATTAGGCGTCTATGAGGGACAGTGTCAAATGCCTTTGCAAAGTCCAAAAACACTAAATCCACAGCGGCCCCTCTGTCTAGGCTTCTGCTCACCTCTTCATAAAAACAGATTAGGTTAGTTTGACAACTTCTGTCCTTAGTAAAACCGTGCTGGCTGTCACTTATAATGTTATTTATTGTCACATAATCCTGTATATAGTCCCTCAATAGCCCCTCAAACATTTTCCCCACGATGGATGTTAAGCTTACTGGTCTATAATTACCCGGGGAAGACCTAGAGCCCTTTTTGAAAATAGGCACCACATTTGCCCTGCGCCAGTCCCTTGGCACTATACCAGTCAGTAGAGAATCTCTGAATATTATGAAAAGGGGGACAGAAATAACTGAACTAAGCTCCTTAACTCTAGGGTGTAACCCATCTGATCCCGGGGCCTTGTGTACGAGTAATTTTATTTAATTTTGCTTGCACCATATCTACATTCATCCAATTCAGTATATCAACTGATATATTAACAGCACTGGCACCGGCTACATCAGCTGCTCCTTCTGTTGTGTATACAGAGCGGAAGAACCCATTTAGTAACTGTCTTCTCTTGATCCCCTGTGACAAACTCCCCATTAACACTATCTAAGGGTCCTACATGTTCAGACCTTGTCTTTTTTGAATTTATATGCTTGATGAATTTTTTAGGATTTGTTTTACTATCCTTGGCCACCGGCCTTTCATTTTGGATTTTTGCTGATTTTATTACATTTTTACAGATTTTATTAAGCTCTTTATATTTTACAAAGGCTTCAGATGTACCCTCAGATTTGTATTTTTTAAATGCCCTTTTTTTGTCATGTATTGCCCCTTTCACAGAAGGTGTAAGCCATGTGGGGTTTAATTTTAATAGTTTATACTTGTTACCTGCAGGAATAAATTTTGCACTATAATAACCTAAAGTAGATTTTAAGATCTCCCATTTATCATTTATACCATTATATGACATTAGTTCTTCCCAGTCCATATCCTGAATTGCAGCCCTCATCCTGGGGAAATTGGCTTTCTTAAAATTAAATGTTTTTGCCCTCCCAGCCTGCGTTTGTTTTTTACAGTATAGGTAAAATGTAACTATATTGTGATCACTGTTACCGAGGTTTTCACGAACATTGACGTTCCCAACAAGATCTGCATTATTAGAAATGACCAGATCCAACAGAGCTTCACCTCTAGTCGGGTCTTCCACAAACTGGCCCATAAAATTTTCCTGCAACAGGTTGAGGAAATGTCTCCCCTTTGCAGTTGAAGCTGAACTATGACACCAATTAATATCCCGGAAATTAAAATCTCCCATTATCACTACAGTACCCGCCTGTGTAGCCCGCTCCATCTGTTTATATAGCTGACCTTCCATCTCCTCAGTTATATTGGGGGGTCTATAGATTACACCAAAAGTAATTTTTTCAGTGTTTACCTCCCTTTCTAGTTCCACCCACAAGGTTTCAACCTCCTCACAATCTTCACCCACTATTGTCTCTTTCACACTCGCCTTCATATCACTTCTCACATACAGACATACACCACCACCTTTCCTATTTCTGTCTTTCCGAAACCGTGTAAAACCCTGTAGATTTACAGCCCAGTCATGTGAAAAGTCCAGCCATGTTTCAGCAACACCAACTATATCTATATTTTCTTCCAGTATCAAGGCCTCCAGCTCCCCCATTTTGCTTGCTAGACTTCTGGCATTTGTGAACATACACTTTAACTTGCCTGTCAGTTTTTCACTTTTATTATCAGAAATGTGATTTGACATTATTTGGGCATTTTTATTTACACTGCCGTTCAAGCGAAAGGATCTCCTTATCTTGTTGCCTAGTCCTCTCCCCACATTCTGTTTCTCCCCCCACCAATATAGTCTGACCCCTCTCTAACCTGGCTACCCCTTTATTTTCTACATTGACCTCCCTCCTAAGCCCTAGTTTAAACACTCCACCACCCCAGCTAGAATTCTCTCCCCCAGCACAGCGGACCCCCTTCCATTTACGTGCAAATCATCTGCAGAATACAGTTTGTACCCCAATGAAAAGTCAGCCCAGTGCTCTAGGAACCCAAATCCTTCTCCTCTACACCAAGACTTCAGCCATGCATTTAACTCCCTGAGTTCCCGCTGCCTTTCCTGTGATGCGCATGGCACAGGCAGTATTCCTGAGAATACAAGCTTGGAGGTCCTTCCCTTCAGCTTGTAGCCTAGTTCTTTAAAATTATTCTTAAGGTTCCTCCACCTACCATTTATTCTGTCGTTGGTACCGACATGGACCACGACAGCTGGATCATCACCAGCCCCTCCCAGCAATTTGTCCACCCGTTCCACCACATGCCGAACCCTGGCACCAGGGAGACAGCAAACCATTCGGTTGAGGTGGTCTTGGCGACAAATTATTCTATCCGTCTTCCTGATTATAGAATCCCTTACGACTATCAATTGTCTTGGCTTACCTCCATTACCATCCCGCCAACTACTAGATGGGCTGTTCTCCTGGCTGCTAGGGAGATCAGTATCCACTAGTGCTGCCATTTTTGAGACAGACACCCTCGCATCATCACCCAACTTGGCAATTTTGGTTGGAATGTCAGAAACCGGATCGGCCTTCCTTTTCTTTGACCCCTTTCTACTGACCCTAACTACATTAACCCAGCGACTTACCTGATCCTGCTCACCCATTTCTTCACCCTCCAGTTCTAACCCACTAACTGCATGTTCCGCTCAAGATTGTCTATCCTCCTCAGTGTTGTATTTTGCTCCTCCAGATCTCTAATACGAGTTTCCAGGAGACCAACATGCTCACATCTGCCACAGAGGTATTCACCCTGGAACTCCGGCTCCAGTCGTGCATACATATGGCAAACTGTGCACTGAAGAAAACCTCTAATCTTGCTGTCCATTATCCCAGTTACAAAAAAACTGCGAACAGTTGTTACTACAAATAGAATAGAAGAAGAAGAGCAATTACTGGGGCTTAACTCCTCTTTTCAACTCCGGTTTTTGGAACTCCACTTGATATACAAACCACTTGTTTTTTCAAGCCACAGAGCAGGCTCCACAGAGTACTGAGGCCTGATTTATACCACCTGGGACCAGCTAACCCCTCCCCCTAGTCAGCTGCTCAGCAGGAAGTAAGCTGCAAAGAAAAAATGGTTTTAAATTATGTCACTTTTGCAAACTTTTTAGCAAGCAATCAATACATATATCACATACAATGGCCCCCCACTTTGTCACACACAACACAGTAAGTCAATCCGGTTTTTGGAACTCCACTTGATATACAAACCACTTGTTTTTTCAAGCCTACAGAGCAGTTAAACACTTGTAAGTGAGATGTAAGGATAAATAAACTTCCTTTCCTCAACGGGGAGAGTTTGACATCAGAGAAATCTACTAGATCGATTCTACACCAGTCAAGACCAAACCGATCTCGAATCTTTTTTTCTCAGTAAACTATATATTGCTGTTTGTTTGTTTGTTTTTTTCGAGTTCGCTCCTGAGAGCGTTTGCTGGAGATTACAGCGGAGGTTTCTAGGTATGTTCGATGGTATTCCATAAAGTTTATTGTGTATTTCCAATTACGTTTTTTTTTTTTTCTTTGAGTAATTTCTCAAGGTCACTTGGATATCGGCTTTAGTTTTTGGATTCTGGAATAATGAAGTAAGTTTAGCTGTCATCTTCCGTATAGGCGAAGGTACCACAAAGAATCATGTGGTAGTTCATTAGGAGAAGATATCTTGTAATGCTTTGTGGTGCCAGCCTGGCAGAATGCGAACGATCTGTAAATCCGATGGCCATAAGGGAAGTTCTGCTGGGTGCGAGTTCAAGAGTTAGAAATTGGATCCACGACTTCAACGCTCGTACACTGTTTGACATCTGACATGTCGACAAAAGCTTTGAAACAAGTAGACCCCCCCCCTACATTATACGATGATAAATTATCATTCTTAGCGTTTGTCCTAATTCACCTCCATAGAGGACCCCGGTTGGAGCTTTACTCCATAGCACCCCCCCACCCCGCCAGTAGGACTGTTATTTCACATAATTAAGTAGAGCACATTTGGTGTAGTGCGTTTGAAGGTTTCTATAATTCTGATGTGTGTGTGTGTGTGTGTGTGTGTGTGTTGGGAATTATCTTCTCTGTGGTCAGTATAGATACAATCTTTTTATTTCTTCTATAGCAAGGAAATAATGTTGGCGAGGACCGTGCGCTTCAGATAAGGATGTATCCAGATTAGAGGGCGGTCTATAACAGATTTAAATATCAATATTTCCAGACCCCCTTCTTTTAGAAGGTCATCTATCTGTAATATCGGACACAGACTCTACAATCCACATCTAGAGACACTGACACTGAGGAGCTGTGCAAAAACTACCAGAGATACCTGGTGGTTTTCTTGTTTTGCATTGTTTGAGTTCACGTCTTGGTACTCTCCTGGCTCCGTCTATTTGCTCATCACTTCTTCTTGAATGGAGGCCCCAATTTAAAAAAAATATATAAAAATAGCTGAGCTTTATCCCTATCGGTGGGATTGTAACATATATTATATGCAGTTGTATATCTAATATCTTGGCTGTAGACCATTTTTTTTTTTGGTTTTTTTGGTTTTTTTTTTAAATATGTTTCGGATGGAAATTGTCCCATCGGAGGTAGGTTGGATGGTCCATTGGCTGTACAGTAATTTCTCTATTATATTCTGTATCTTGATGGTGGAATGAAACTGAGTTGTCAGCTGCTGCTCAAACTCTGTCCATACGATTGAAAAATTGTCAATAGAACGATAGTAGACCAATGGCCTGCTGTGGCTGGAGAACAAGAAGTCCATTTTCAAGCTTCTCCATAACTATTTGCGTTCTGTGGTCCCACTCTACTTCCGGCTGTCCTGGTTTGCTATAAGTATGTCGTCATCAAATGAGTAATAATTTGGAGTGAAGATGAATTTTGGAAGCTCCACCATAGATTCGGAGCCAGTTCTCTTTTTTTTTTTTTCCATGAAGACCCGGCAGGCTTTTAATCCATCTTGTGTGGGATATTAGAATACAAAGATTTCACATCCCTGGTGGCTACGATGGTTTCCAGTGGTTGGAGGTTATTGCTGATAGTTTGATTTATAGGCCAGTTGTGTCTTGGCGGTAGCTAGTGAGATGGAATGAGAGACGTCATATATTAGATAAGAGGTCGGGTCATGAGGGCAGGTTGTCCGACGGGAAGAGAAAAGGCAATCTGAAACCTAATCCTCTGTCGTTGTGTGGATATTCAGGTGTGTATGGGGGAGGGGAGTCATTATTTATTAACCCTCCATTGGGTTCTGCACTACATTTGAAGAAACAAATTGTAGTTGACAGATACTTTCTTGCTACTCTGGGGTTCATCTTCCCAACTCATATTTGCCATTTGGAGTGCCCCATAAAGGGTGGTTCAGTAGGTCATGGTTCCGTCTCTGTATTAGATTTTTGTAATTTATTTGCAGTTCACAATGTTTTACCTTGATGACTTGTAGAAGACTTCAACAGGAGCTTTTGATTTTCAGATCTGTTATTTTATTTATTTTTTCCAATATTTTAATACAATATATCTCTGAACATCCCTGAACATCTTACCAAGTTTCTGTACTTACCACTAGGTCATAATTGTCCAGCGAGGTGCAACTGCGACCTCTACACCCCCTATAGCTACAAACATGTCCAAGGAGTGAACATGCATTACCCTGTAAGAATCCTTCATCCAATGCTTAACATGACTCCCCAACTGGGCTATAGGAACTGTGACGTGTGGTTTTTTTGAGGTTTAAAAAAAAAAAAGAGATTTTTTTATATATATATATATATATATATATATATATATATATATATATATATATAAAATCATTTCGGTTCTCTTCCTTACTCTTATAGCTCACTTCTATATTGACTGATTTTAATGACCCAACTAAGATCTAGAAATTGGGACAAGCTATGAAAAACACATTATTCAATTTGTGGATGGTGACTTTGCTTATGCGCTTCGCTGCTCCATTGATGAGAAATTACAACTTATGTATTTTCATATCGTTGGTACAATTGTACATTTCTCAACACATTTGATGCGAATAACACAATGAAGTTCCCTACAGGGCTGTGTATTTACTTCATACTATGGTTGCTCGTGAAGAGCGACTATTTTGTAAATTACATGTAACCAGAGACATTATATATTAAAAAGACAGCCAAAATGACAAAACATAAGGCTTTTTCTGCATGGCATTTTTTGAGAAGTCCAAAAACAGCCTAGTTGAGTTAATTAAAAACGGGATTTGTGAGCAATAACAGTAGCTGCTTTATCAGGATGGGGTTCTGTGGTTATGTTTGGTGGTAGGGTCAATGTCCGTGTTTGCCAGCTGTGTTCAATTTCCTGTTTTGCCAATTTGATGACATTGACAAACATAGGAAAGAGATGTAAGAGACATTGGTACGTAGACTTTCTTTACAGTCCATTTTTTGCGTAGTTTTGAGAAAATTAAATTTGTCTGATCAGCTTGGTAGCTGTACGTATATGTGTTCTCTCGGTGGACTCTTGCTTGTTCCCGTTTAGTATTATCATTATGTGCCAAAATGGCAAGTTTTGTCCGTGCTTCCATTCCGTCAAAAGAAAAATTTGTTTTTTGTTGGGTATTTCAGAAGAAAGCTGTGGAAGACCTCTATTTTGCCAGTATGACAGTACTGTGCCAAGTAGGGCAAGTCTTTCAATAGCTGTTTATCACTTACGATCTTTACCACCTGCTCATAGGCTGCAGATGTTTGATGACGAACGAACACATCGTTAGATGTCAAAGACTAAAGATCTGTGATCACATTTCGTGACAATGTCACCATTGAATTCATGGACATTCTGAATATGGTGAAGTACAGAGAGCCATTTTGCACGCAGAACATCCACATTACCGGAAGCAGTACAACAACAGTACCAAAAATGATCCAAAAATTGACGTGATCCAATCACCAACTTCGGAACAGCTTCTTTTTTTTTTTTTTTTTTTTTACTCACAGCCTTCAGTTTTTTATGAATGGACTTTGCATAATGCCATACATCGAATTGATGATCAATATCATTGTAGTCTAAACACATTTTTTTCCGTATGCCGATATGACGGTCTGTTGCAAGAACGGGGACATTTAGGCCATCAAGAAGAACACGGTCAAGACAGGCCAATTTTTCCATAGCCACAGAAGATGTTTGTGTAACCTGAACGATTTCAAAATCCACAATCTTGTCGCTCTTAGAATCCATCAATGTGTACACACAATATTTAGCATTATGCCCAGGGCTATCACATTGTCCGTCACCAACGAGACTCTCACCGCTTTTTGTTTTATTTCTTGATGAACTTCATTTTTTTTTCTTGTTTCCGGTGAATGTCAACCACAGGACACAAAAACTTTCTTTGGTGACGAAAGTAAGTGGAATGTGAAATAAATTGAATACCAATAGATGAACAAATGTCTGACATCTTGGCATAGTTGGCACCATTAAAATTGAAGCTGCAACGAGAACATTTCCAACCGGTGTACGATTAAAAGTGGGTTGACTTTCCCACAAGAAATCATGTCCATTGTAACATTTCCCTATTACGGAAAGATAGGTACCGTTCAGTATTTTGTCTGGTTTTTTATTTACCACAAACAGGCGCACTGTCCAAAAAGTACATCCAAAGCAGATTCAAATACCAAAAATATCCGCTCCTTTTACTAGGTTTTTATCTTATGGTTCTGAAAAGCAGTTGCTTGACAAGTTCTCAAATGACATACTTGTATCTTGGGGTTCGTAGTCAGGATCTTTTGCATCATTTATGCCAGTGGAAGACACAAAACTTTCCTCTGGATCCTCCGATATACCTCGGCATGATGTTTGTCTTCTTGTGCGGGGGGTAGAAAACTTAGATGGGTAGAAATGATCCAACCTCATTGTCGATTTTGGTTTGCAAAAACAAGTTCTTCCTCTGGAAACCGGCATCCTCTATCCGCTGTCAAGATGTGTGATTGAGTGGTTGCATCTCTTTCTTTTCAAAGGTGTGTTGGTGGCTCTCGTTGACAATGTCCTAATTTGTGTGTTTGTTGTAGCCTTCCTTTAAAAATTTCTGTTGGGACACCAATTTTGACATGTTTCACTTCCATTACTTGGGACATTGACGTTGGTGCATATTTTTGCATTGAGGTATCGGTAGAAACATGTGTAATGCTGTTGGTGAATGTAGAAGCCATAGATAATTCCATGCATTGGGTTGCCAAAGAATAATTGTGTTCATGTTCTATACGTTTCCGTTTACATGGTGGAGACTGTTTCCTGATAAGGACATATAATGGGAAGTGCATTGCCCTTCAGCCATCGTAGCTTTTTTTGCGACTTATACACAACAGTCTTGTTCAAAGTGTTTGGAACATAGTCTAAAGAAATCATAGCTTTTGCCTTCCAAAATTATTTGTGTGAGTGCATCAATATTGTCCAACGATTGTCTTGCCTGTTTGAGCCAAACTTTTATCTTGGAGTCAAAGGGAGGAAAAATAGGACCAAATATGCTAGGTGCTGCTGTACTAAACTTGTTTAATGAATGAATTGAGAATCGGGCTACGCGTTTCGACGCAGGACATGGGTCTTCATCAGGCCATAAATATACAATAAAAAATAAGCAAAACATCTCATATATTGAGATATATATATATGGAGATGTGTGGAAGACCACCTATCACACAAGATTGTCAACAGATCACATTGGTGTGCACCACCCAATAAAGTCATATGTTTGAGGAAGGGGAAGGGGGAAAAAAGTATGTGATCTGTTATTAATAATTAACTTTTATTGATATACATTAAAAAGAACAATTAAGCTAAAAGTCCAATTGTGCACCAAGGTATGTGTGAGTGACTCCCAAACTCACATACCTGTGGGCCATGTATAGTATGGTATGGTATATTGATAATTGGTAGATTGTGTTGCTATCACCAGTGCTTCAGTGAGGAAAACACTATTGTGCTTCCATGCATGAGGTCTAAGACTGCAGCTATGCAAATATAAGGGCAATGGTAGCCGATAGCACTACCATGCGGCTGTGCTGCAGCACAGTGTGAACGTGACCTTGCTAGGTGCGCCCCCAGGTAAAGATCTAGGTGAACCAAAGCCTGAGCGTGTGGCGCAGTGATGGCTGCAGAGCTGTCAATTGTATAACAATGTGATCGCCATACTGAATAACAGAGGCCTGTGAGAAGGTAGAATAGGTTTTATTGTGAATCAGAAACAGTATGTGCAGATGTAAGGCAGCAGGTTGGGGTGTTGGAGACTGCTCGTGTTATATATCACGTCTGCAGGAACAGCCGGGGTTGCCTAGCTGTGGCCGCGCTCAGCATCAGCTGAGAGGCGGTATCGCAACACTCTGCCGAAGTGTGACTCAACTGTCAGTGGAGTCAGACTTGGCAAGTGTGATGATTCTCAGAACGGAGCGATGCCTCCAGTGCTGAGAGATCAAGGAGCCACGCAGGATAAGCTGTCCTGCAAGGCAACAGCCCTGATCCTGTGAGTGCACCAATGACAGGACCACATGGTGAATTCACCAGCGGTCAAATGGAGCGTAACGGCTGGAGGGAGTTCACACCCAGCTGCTAAAAAATGACAGCGGGGTGTGCTGCGCTGACAGCACGTTGGTGCTGTGAGCCCAATGTTAAGACCGCACGGTGGATTCACCGGTGGTCAAAAGGAGCGTAGCGGCTGGTAGGAGCTGACACCCAGCTGTTCGGGAGTAACAGCAGGGTGTGCTGCGCTGATAGCACGCTCGTGCTGTAAGTTAAACAGCCGGCTGCTGTCCGCACTGCAGTGGAAGCAATTGATAGCGAATGAGCCTAGGTATGGCAACTTGGCCCTAAGCTCACCAATGGACATTAAAATGTTAGAGCACCCGACGCGCGTTTCGCCAGCATTCTGGCTTCTTCTAGGGGTGGGGGACCGCCATTGAACTGCCCTATAAATAGGGCAGAGAATGATTGACATCCAGACCAGCCAATCATAGGTCAGGAAGAGAATGCAGGTCAAATTGAATGAATGAACAATTGAGTAAAGAGCACAAAGTTGTAACTGCTCATATCAGGTTAGACACTTGAAAAAATTATCAAGTATCAAAATGAAGATCATCTAGATCTTAAATGGGCCAGAACAATTGCAAAAGAAGAAATATAAAGTAAATAAATAAATGAATTGATGTATATAAAAATGTTTGAATTTTATTGTGAAAATAGCCCACCCAATATGTACCACAAAAATATGTTATGATATCTAAATTATTAAATTTAAACTTAAATTTCAAAATTTTAATTATAATTATATAATTATTATTTTTCAAAAACTTTCCAAAAATCTTTCAAAAACCTTTCAAATGTTTTTTTTAATTTATCAGAAGGTCCCACGCACATTTGGAACATGGTCAAATATAAGAGAAAACAACCGAACCCGAAATTCTCATTCAGTCCAAGTGGATTAACTGTATTGAAATTGAAGATCCATTTGCTTTCTTTTTTGAGGAGTGCCAGATCTAAATCTCCCCTTCTAATGCCCAACCGTATTTGGCATATAGCCCAGCCTTTGAGAGTGGTCCAATTCAAATTATGTTTAATTTTAAAGTGTCTGGCTATTGGGGTAGGGCAGAATGGTTTATTTCACGACTGACAATCAATTAGATTCGTGTCATAATTGATGATAGAGTTGATGTGTTCCCTGATACGGATGCGTAATTCTCACTGTTTTGCCAATGTATTTGAGGCCACAAGGGCATTCAAGACAATAGATCACACCTGGTGTGTCACACCTGATGTGGTCCCTGATACTATGCCGGGTTCCATGTGCATCTATGAAGTGTCTTTTTTTGTACCAAGATTCTACAAGCCCTGCACATTTTGCAAGGGTAAAATCCAGGGTTCGGGATGGTCCTGGTACTGTTAGATCTTGAGAAATGGCTCCGTACTAACATGTTCGAAATTGTCTTGCCCTTTCTATAACCCAGAGACACTCTATTTCCCAAAAGGTTCCTCAATGTGGGGTCACTGAGCAAAATATTCGAATGGCGGTTAAGGGCGTTATTCATTTCATCCCAATTTTGATGAAAATCTGTGATGAAACGTGGTTGTTCTTGTCCCACATCTACATTCCCCTTTGGGACCAACAGCGTTTGACGCTCAGTTCTCAATGCCCAATTGTATGCCCTTTTGATACTTTTTTTAGAATAATTTCTCACTGACAGTCTATTTTTCAATTTAGCTGCCCTTGTTTTAAAGAGCTGAAAGGTTGAACAGTTCCGTCTAAGACGCAAAAATTCCCCTTTAGGGATCCCTTTGATAGTACTATTAGAATGAGCACTTGTGGCATCCAGAAGGCTATTAGTGGCCGTCTCCTTACGAAAGAGGTCTGTCTCAATGATTCCATGTTCGTTCACAAAGATCCTCACGTCCAGAAAAGGGATTGAGTGTTGGTCGTAATTAGTAGTCAATTTTAAATTGAAATTGTTGGTGTTTAGAGTTTTTACGAAGTTTTCCAGATCACTGGCGGGACCGTTCCAGATGAACATGATGTCATCAATGTAACGCCGCCACACATTGATGTTAACTGTAAATTGATCCATTGAGGGACAGAAGACAAATGTTTCCTCCCACCAGCCAAGGTAGAGATTTGCAAAAGTTGGTGCTACTGCTTCTCCCATCGCCGTTCCGCGCACTTGTAAGTAAAACCGTCCATCAAAAACAAAATAATTGTGTTTGAGGATGAACCTCAGTGCACGTAAGACGAAAGTCCTGCGTATCGGACTGTAGCCCTCCTTCCTTAATAAGAAGAATTCCACTGCGCTGCAACCTGTGTCGTGGTCAATACTGGTGTACAAGGACTCCACGTCACAGGTAGCCAGCCAGTCAGTCACCTCCAGGGTACTACCATCCAGATCCTTGAGGATCTGCATAGTGTCCCTGGTGTGGGAAGGCAACTGGTAGACAAGTTCACGCAATTCATGGTCCAACCAGTGATTACAATTTTCGGTCAAATTTCCCACACCAGAGACAATGGGCCTCCCCGGGGGGTTAGTGGAACTCTTGTGAATCTTAGGAAGGAGGTAAAATGTGGAGACCCTAGGGTTTTGTACTTTGAGAAAATCCCTCTCAGTAGCCGTAATTGCACCTCCTTCAAAACCCTCTGAAATCATGTCGTTATAATCATTGACAAACTGTGAGGTGGGGTCACCCCATAATGGGCGATAGCATGCCTTGTCCATCAGTTGTCTCTTCGCCTCATGTAGATACTGGTCCTTAGACCATATGACCACATTGCCCCCTTTATCTGAGTTTTTAAAAACCACATCCTCACATTTTTTCATTTCTTGTAAGGCCCTTTCTTCGTTTGGACTGATATTGTTAGATGGGCATGTGGTGGGCAATGACAATAGATCATGTGTTACTAAGTCTATGAAAACTTTAATCGCCGGGCAGCTGTCAAGTTGGGGCATGACGCGATTTTTGGATTGGAGTTTTTTCTTGAATTTATGAGAAATTGAAGAACCCGTTTCGTTACCTTCAACTGTTGCTGAATTTTCAGCAAGTAATTCCTCCAAATCCCTAAGGGTATTCTGTTCTACATACGATAGAGATTCCACATTCCCTGTGTTGGTTGGATCATTATGTATATGAGTGATTGATTTATTGTAGAGTTTCTGATAATAAAGTTTTCGTCCAAACAAATGGAGATCCTTAATGACTGTAAATTTATTTAATCTTGTGGTTACACAATAATTAAAGCCTTTTTTGAGGACTGAGATTTGTGAGTTAGTCAGTACATGTTTGGAAAGGTTGATGACTCTGAGACAATTCTCATGTGCATCAACAGGGTTGATATTCATTTCTTGTAGGTTCTCCTATGACCTCCTCTCCCTGCTTGGGAGCCCCTGAAACCCCATCTCCCTCTGTCCTGTAAAAAAGGGACCTCGGTATGATCATCAGGTTTCTTAGACGGGTTTTTGTGTCTTATGGGGTATCTACCCTGGGACTGTGGTGGATCTAGATCAGAATCCGAGATATCCGTGCCATCAGTCCCGGTGTCCGAGAAGTCATGCGGGTCACTGGGTTCAATATTGTTTACCCTATTGTATTGAGTTTTGTTAAGCCTTAGAGATTTTGTTTTGCCCCAGTCATAAATCTCACCTCTGGAGTAATCCGCCTTATCACGTGAGTATTTCTTCCTCTTTCTATTCTTGACCTTAGTCTCTATCTGATCAATATGATCCATTGTTCTTTTAAATGCTTCCGTGAATTGTACAGAACTCTCATGGCTCTCCAAATTGGGAGTAAGGGCATTGAGGTCCTTCTCTACAGTGTTCAATATATGTGTCTCATCCTCAATCAGAATGCCCATGAGTGTTCTAGAGCACTCTGACAGTGCTGATTCCCATCTCTCCTTTAACCCTGTTTAGACAATTCGTATGAGGGAAAGAGTGGGATGCGGAGACCCCTAGATATTAGACCTTGCTCCAGATATTGTTCGAGCGTTGATTTAGTCCATGTTGATTGGACCTGCCTAATTTGTAGGTTTTTGAATTTTTTGAGAAGATCTATATGCATTTCAGCCGGTAGTGTCCCCTGGCTGTGATCCTGATTACCTGAAAATACACTTGTAACGTCTTCCTTCTGACGTTGCATTCTATATTTTAACTGGTCCGTAATTTTGGCCATGATCAAAAAGATATAAAAAATTGCCTTGCAGGACAGCTTATCCTGCGGGGCTCCTTGATCTCTCAGCACTGGAGGCATCGCTCCGTTCTGAGAATCATCACACTTGCCAAGTCTGACTCCACTGACAGTTGAGTCACACTTCGGCAGAGTGTTGCGATACCGCCTCTCAGCTGATGCTGAGCGCGGCCACAGCTAGGCAACCCCGGCTGTTCCTGCAGACGTGATATATAACACGAGCAGTCTCCAACACCCCAACCTGCTGCCTTACATCTGCACATACTGTTTCTGATTCACAATAAAACCTATTCTACCTTCTCACAGGCCTCTGTTATTCAGTATGGCGATCACATTGTTATACAATTGACAGCTCTGCAGCCATCACTGCGCCACACGCTCAGGCTTTGGTTCACCTAGATCTTTACCTGGGGGCGCACCTAGCAAGGTCACGTTCACACTGTGCTGCAGCACAGCCGCATGGTAGTGCTATCGGCTACCATTGCCCTTATATTTGCATAGCTGCAGTCTTAGACCTCATGCATGGAAGCACAATAGTGTTTTCCTCACTGAAGCACTGTTGATAGCAACACAATCTACCAATTATCAATATACCATACCATACTATACATGGCCCACAGGTATGTGAGTTTGGGAGTCACTCACACATACCTTGGTGCACCATTGGACTTTTAGCTTAATTGTTATTTTTAATGTATATCAATAAAAGTTAATTATTAATAACAGATCACATACTTTTTTTCCCCTTCCTCAAACATATGACTTTATTGGGTGGTGCACACCAATGTGATCTGTTGACAATCTTGTGTGATAGGTGGTCTTCCACACATCTCCATATATATATATCTCAATATATGAGATGTTTTGCTTATTTTTTATTGTATATTTATGGCCTGATGAAGACCCGTGTCCTGCGTCGAAACGCGTAGCCCGATTCTCAATTCATTCATTAAACAAGTTTAGTACAGCAGCACCTAGCATATTTGGTCCTATTTTTCCTCTCTTTGACTCCAAGATAATGTATATCAATAAAAGTTAATAATAACAGATCACATACTTTTTTCCCCCTTCCCCTTCCTCAAACATGAGCTATATATATATATATATATATATATCAGGACCAATCACCGGAAAGAAATAGGGAGGGGACAGAGGAAACTCCGGAAGGAAACCAGAGTCCCGCTAGGGCACCAAAATTAATTAATACAATATGTAGTAAATTCATCAATCAATGAACAGTAATTGAGTTGAAAGATCAAAAATATATATATATGATTGTAACTAGCAGTGAAAATGCTTAAAAATAGTAAGCGCACTCTAAAATTAGTAACAAAACATGGATCATATTAAAAAGCAACAGTTATATTAATTAAAAAACGAATAATACATATGACCGTTTGATACAATGATTCTAGATAAAATTCATAATATTAGAAGCAAATCGAATTGAACGCTGAAGGGGAGATAGTTAGCGTCCCCGTTGTCAGAACACCGTGAACACTAAATAGCCATATTATAAAAGAATTGAGCTATATGTTATTAATTAAAAACGAATAATACATGTAACAATTTAATACAATGATTCTAGATAGAATTCATGATATTATAAACATTATTTTGCTCATAAGAGACCAAAATCCAATTTTACGATAGAGAGGAGACAAATGGCGTCCCCGTTGTCATAACACCTGTCAAATAAGATAGCCGAAAGGAGGTGTATTAAATTGACGGGGGAATTATATTGTATTAAACCTACTAATAAAACGAAAGAGTAGAGTCAATTATAAACTATCTTTGGTGATGATTATCAACAAACCCGGTATATAAAAATATATTTATATACAAAGAAAAAATAATATAAAAAAAATGGATTAACTCTTTCAGTGAGAATAAATATGAAACCATTTTGCGGTAGACAAAAAATGAGAAGAGAAATGATTAGAAGAATTGTATATATGAGAAAATATAGATCATATGAATTCTATATGTATTTAAAAGTTAAAATTACATATTCTAATCTATAGAGGACTCACTGATTGTCATTTAAACCTTCAGGGTGCAATGTACAGAGTTTATATATCCAATCGTTTTCTCGCTGTTTCAAGCATAAAAATCTATTGGTGTAATCTGCCGGTATTTGGTCAATAGGAGTGATACTCATGCACTCAAAGTTGCAATTGTGTTTATAAGGGCAGTGTCGAGACACTTTGTTTGGGAAATCCTCTATTTACATTTGACCTGTGGTTATTGATCCTATTGCGTAAGGTCGGAGTTGTACGTCCTATGTATTGTAACTCGCATGTACACTGTAGGAGGTCAATTATATATTCACTACCACAATTTAAAAAAACTCTTGCTATGAAAAGATTCTGATGTGACCATAGAAATAAAATTTGTTGTTTTATGTGTGATATTAGAACACATACATCTTGGTTGCCCGCAACGGAACGATCCTAAAACGATTGGTTGTATTCTCGGAATATACTGTGTCATTATTCTGCAATTTACTAGGGGCTAATAGATTCTTTAAGGTTTTGGATCTTCTAAAAGTAACCTTGGGTACAGGTGGTAGTGACCCCCTTTAGAACCGGATCATTACAAAGGATATGCCAGTGTTTTTGTAAAATTGACCTAATGGATTTATTCCCAGTATTAAAAGACGTGATAAAATTATACTTGTGATTAGAAAAATCAGCTTTCTTTACATCCACTACTTTTATACAATCTTCTTGAGTCCTTTTCATTGCTTTAGATTGTGCCCCCTCAAACTATTCGGGAAATGATTTTCCCTAAACCTTTTCCTTTAAAATTTGACATTCATTTTTAAAATCAATGGACTTTGAACATTTTTTTTTTTTCTGATTTTTCCAAAATTGTCCAAAGGGGATATTTCGGAGCCACGGGGGATAATGAGCACTTGTTAAGTCAAGATAACTATTTACATCAACGGATTTAAGATGTGTTTTTGTTGTAAATGTATCCCTATTTCTACTGATAGTTAGATCTAAAAAATCTTTTTGTTCCTCAGAGTACGTGTGCGTAAAATTCAGTCCATAAGTTTTATATTTAAAAATTCAATAAAAGAAATAGCTGAGGACTCATCACCTCTCCAAACGAAAAACAAATCATCAATAAAACGTTTGTAAAATATATTTTCCCTAAAGGGATGATCACACAGTATATGATTTTTCTCAAACATGCCCATATAAAGGTTTGCGTAGGATGGGGCAAACCTGGAGCCCATTGCACATCCCTTGGTTTGGCGGTAATATTTATTATCGAACATGAATGTATTGGGTTGCAGAATAAAATTAATACAGTCTGTTAAATTAATTTGTTCACTCGGTATGCGGACATCCGAAGATAAATAATATAAGATGACTTCAATACTGAATCATGTGGGATATTTAAATACAATGCAAATACATCTGCAGTAAAAACTCACATCATTAAAATTTTGACTACGATTAAACTCTAAGATCTCTAATTGAATGTGATGAGTCTTTAAGAAAGGAAGGTAACTCAAGGACAAAGGGCTGAAGGTGTAAATCTATAAAAGGAGACAGATTGCTCGAGAGGGACCCTATACCAGAGATAATGGGTCGACCCGGTGGGGAACAAATAGACTTGTGAATTTTGGGTAGATGGTACATAAAAGGTGTATTAGGAAATGTAGCTGATAAAAAACTTTTTTCATTATTTGATAAAAGACCTTTGGTAAAAGCTGATCCAATGAGTCGATTGTATTCGGTAAGATCAGATGATATAGTGTTGCACCCTCTTCTAGTAAACTTTTTATCTTTTCAATGTTGCCGGGAAAAACATGCGGTATCACTCCTTTACAGCAATAGATATGTATAGATCAGCAGCACAGGACAAATACTTCAAGAGGGTGCACGTCTCCTGGGTCACAGTCCGAGTAACCCCTCAGTCAAGACAAAGAAGAAATGGAGACAGCACTACCAAATTATCAAAGTGAAGATCCTTTTATTCCACGGTGCAACGTTTCAGCTCAATACGAGCCTTTCTCAAGCATAATAATGTGACATACAAAACGCATATATATGCAATACAGGGTCATCAAACCAATTACATACATATAATACACTTGTGTAAGAATGCTACAACAGGTATACAAAATTTTCATATCAATAGGATCCCCTGTGAATGTGCTAGTACATAAATAGAATAATAAATAAAAACATTACATATACATAGAATAAATCGTGCATTCACTGTAATAAGGCCAATCAATCAGATGGGCTACATGTGTATAATGACATGTGATAGTGTAAGAAAACAGGTGTATAAAATAAAGTTAAAAACATCTTACCCTCATTGGATCGGCTGATAGCGTTGTACACTTCCTTACTACATGGAAACTAAGCATTGCGTAATCCTAGCACCTGTGTGTATGAGTCATCGCATGATACGTCATTATACGCATGCGCATTGTCTACCAGAGGCGCTAGTCGCCATATTGAAAAAGGGCTATACACCCATAGATGTTTCTCATGAATGACGTCGGATCCTGTCTGTCTCAACTATGAGTCATTAGACATATCGTAGATTCACATCTGCGCAATGCCCATAGAAGATCGTCGGACCCATTTTGAAAAAGGGCAACATCACTCCATATGTTGCCCATACATCCCATCCACTATAAAGTCAAATTGATCAAATATGAAACGATGTAAACTATGTATACTATCTCTATAGACTGAGATTAAATGTCTCAGACCAATAATCCCTAGATGGGTCCGACGATCTTCTATGGGCATTGCGCAGATGTGAATCTACGATATGTCTAATGACTCATAGTTGAGACAGACAGGATCCGACGTCATTCATGAGAAACATCTATGGGTGTATAGCCCTTTTTCAATATGGCGACTAGCGCCTCTGGTAGACAATGCGCATGCGTATAATGACGTATCATGCGATGACTCATACACACAGGTGCTAGGATTACGCAATGCTTAGTTTCCATGTAGTAAGGAAGTGTACAACGCTATCAGCCGATCCAATGAGGGTAAGATGTTTTTAACTTTATTTTATACACCTGTTTTCTTACACTATCACATGTCATTATACACGTGTAGCCCATCTGATTGATTGGCCTTATTACAGTGAATGCACGATTTATTCTATGTATATGTAATGTTTTTATTTATTATTCTATTTATGTACTAGCACATTCACAGGGGATCCTATTGATATGAAAATTTTGTATACCTGTTGTAGCATTCTTACACAAGTGTATTATATGTATGTAATTGGTTTGATGACCCTGTATTGCATATATATGCGTTTTGTATGTCACATTATTATGCTTGAGAAAGGCTCGTATTGAGCTGAAACGTTGCACCGTGGAATAAAAGGATCTTCACTTTGATAATTTGGTAGTGCTGTCTCCATTTCTTCTTTGTCTTGACTGAGGGGTTACTCGGACTGTGACCCAGGAGACGTGCACCCTCTTGAAGTATTTGTCCTGTGCTGCTGATCTATACATATCTATTGCTGAGTCCCAAAAGCGTGCACGGATACTCATTTGTAAAGATCCTGACGGTTACATGGAACCTCAATCCACTTTATTTTCCTACTCTGAGGAGGATGTGAGTAGAATTTTACGGGGATTACCGGGAGAGGTGTCGTTTCTCAGTGTACCGGCTGTGGAGAGCATTAAAAGGAAATGGGAGAATGAGTCCAAAAAGGCCATTACAGTGGAATTGCATTTGATTACCCTGGGCGAGTATTGTAAAGTTAATCGCATACCCCGAGGTATGCGTTCACACCTGGCACCTAATTTGTTTTCCAATAATGCGGATTTCTGTCAAAGATCAATACAGATCGCAAATAAATATTCACGAGATATAATGTTGCTGAATATTGAATTTCTCCAAAAAGAGTTATGTGAGATCAGGATGCGGATGCAAGGTGTGGATGATACACTCAAAACTCTCCTGTCTGAAGATGATTTGAAGAATTTCAAGTTACGTATAGTGGAATCAATGCAGAAATTTCGCCTAAATGGTGAGAACGCCAAACGCCAGAAATGGCATCGAGACATCGAGGATTATGAATCCGGGAAGATCTATAATTGGCAACGAGACCCTACCATCAATAAGGGTAATACTAACACCAATTATATGAAAAGAAGAAAACGTTTTCCCAACACGTCCGATACTGATGATATTGAAACATCTACTGGTCTTTTAGGTGTCAATCTGGATATCGACGTCCGAGAAGAGGGGGACACAAGCACAGAAGGTGGCACAAGGACCCGAGCCTTCAGAGCAAAGAGGGACCGTCAATTTGTCAACAAGGAATACAAAGTCAACA